>NC_133617.1:706957360-707152360 GCF_048593235.1 Sminthopsis crassicaudata | reverse complement strand
TATGGATATCCCAAATTATATCAATTTTTCACAGCAATGACAATCTTCTAAATGGAGGATACTAAGGTATTTGTCTTTATGTGTTTGTACAAATATTTTGAGAAAAGATTGGCTTGTCAAAGCCACAAAGAAGAAACCAGATTTAAAAAATACATTCCCTGTATATATTCTGCTAATTAGAGATGCCTTTGAGTTACTCTCTTCAAATGCATATGCTAGAACCACTGAGTGGTATAACTAGGAGGAACATTAGAAAACATCCAATCCAATCTCCTCAATTTACAGAGGTGAAAACTGAGGCAAGCCCAGCCATAGAACTAGCTGGCCACTCAACTGATGAAACAACAAAATCTCTCCCTGTCTCTTAGTCTAGGGATCTTTCCATTCAATAGTAAAGAGCTGGACATATAATTAAGAAGATAGGGGCTTATATCCTACCTCTGACACTTATGGAAGGACCTTAAGCCACTTATTCAACTCTGCAAAATCCCAATTTTCTCACTGCAAAATAGGGATGATTATAATTGCAATATTTGTTCTACAATGTTGATTTGAAATTCAAATGAGATAATATATAATGAGCTTTGCTCAATAGAAGTGTTATATGAACTTCTGTGGTGGCGGTGGTGATGATGATGATGAAGATGACAATGATGGTGGTGATAATGGAGATGGAAGGATAAGGCATTTTGGAGTTAGAAGGAAACTTTGAGTCCCTTTGAGATCTTATCATTTTAGTATTCCCCTCCAGAGTCCAACACAGTGACTTGTATACAATAAAAATTCACAAATTATTTGTTGAATTAAGTCATATATGAATAAATAAATTCATGGCATGAGGAATGGATATATGAATGGATGAACCAGTTTGTATTCTCTGGCTAACCAAGTCTCTTCCTCTGTCATGCCTGATTAGGGCAGTAACTGTAGAATTCTCAACTACAAAACACTAGAAATGAATGTTATGCTTTTGAGGTCTGCAATGAAAAGCAAGTCTGTAAATGTGGTGGAGCCTATGAATGTAAGAAAAAAGTATTTTCTTTGCAAATGATTTGAATGTGTAGTTCTCGTCCGTGGCTCAAATGAATGGCCTGGAAAATGATAAGTTAAAGAGGAGAAAGAAGAAAGAAGAGAAAGGAGAAGGAAGAAGAAAGGAGAGGGGAAAGAATCAATTCATTCAGGAACATTTAGCTAAAGTTAGTTCTTCAAAAGATGGAATTTTGTGGTAGATAGTTGGTGCAGTGGATAGAGCATCAGCCCTGAGGATCTGAGTTCAAATATGACCTCAGACACTTAACACTTCCTAGCTATGTGACCCTGGACAAGACACTTAACCCCAATTTCCTCAAGGTAAAAAAAGAGATGGAATTTTATTGGAGGAAGCATGGAAGAATGGCCTTGTTCATCCTGTGTGATGACTTAAAAGCTATTTTTGATGGTACAAGACTTGTCCTGATAGTCTTGTCATGTCACCTCCTCATATACTTTACTAGCTTCTCTTGCCCTTCTTTCTCCCAAGAGCCCAAAGTCGAGGATGAATGGAAATCAGGCTGCTCAGGGCAGAGAGGGGCTGAGGGGAGAAGAGAGAGGGGAAAGACAGAAGAGATCTTTCTGATATTTGGTGTAACTTCATCCCAGGCTATAAGACAATAGAACCATGATGATGGCGGTGATGAAAGGCAATGGGGCCTTTATGCAGGTATTCTTAATCTGTGATCCTTGGATAAATTTCAGGGGGTCTGTGAACTCATATTGAAACAAATGTATGTCATTGCTTTCAGTAGCCCCTAAATGAAAGAGTATTTTCTTCCATTGTCTAAAACCATTGTTCTGAGAGTGAGTCCAAAGATTTCCAATGTGCTCACTCTCTCTCTCTCTCTCTCTCTCTCTCTCTCGCTCTCTCTCGCTCTCTCTCTCTCTCTCTCTCTCTCTCTCTCTCTCTCTCTCGCTCTCTCTCTCTCTCTCTCTCTCTCTTCTCTCTCTGTGTGTGTGTGTGTGTATCTCTGTCTTTGCCTCAGTCTTTGTCTCTCTGGGTCTCTCTGTGTTTCTCTGTCTCTATCTCTGACTGCCTCTCTGCCTTTCTTTCTGTCTCTCTGTTTCTGTCTCTCTTTCTCCTCTTCTCCTTTTTCTCACACAAGTAAAAAAATTAAAACAACCCTGTTTTAATAGTAAGGGAACCAGCCTTGGATGTGGGTTTAAGTCTTGCCTTTGACACATAATGGCTGTGTGATGATGGCCAAGCAAGAGTGACCTCAGAAACCTTTCTGTCTCAGTAATATTTGAACCTTCTATCTGCATCCATCAAGAAAATAGGAAATATGGGCCAAAATAACAATAATAGATTTAATCATTGAAATAGGAGCTAGACCTGTGATTTCTTTGACATAGGGGACTCAAAATGAGAAGAATCCCTTTTCTAATGCAAATCAGCCCTCTCTCTGCAGTTCTGAGACTTCAGCATTAGTGACCTGGACCACTGAGACTGTGCTAGGATCAGGTGAGAACTGGTGTTGGAGGTAGGGCTGGAAGTCAAGTCTTCCTACCACTAAGGCCAGCCCTATCTATTACCACATGGCCTCGCAAATGAGAATGATAATAATAGCTGACATTTATATAGCACTTTAGGGTCTGTGCTCTCATTTCAATAATATGATCTCATTTGAATAAAAGCTCTAATGATAAAAAAGAGGGGGGGGTGTTAGACCTTGGGCCATCTTCCCTACTTCCACCCCCACCCTTGGGCCTGATTTCCAGCCTGTCTTCCTGGCAACAGTTAAAAAAAAAAGGTTCCATGAAATCCCCTAGCTTTACACCCAACCTCATCTGTCCAGCCCAACTTAGTAAACAGCTTGCACCTGTCCTCATGTCTTCAAGCTCAGTGGCCAAATCTGAGCCCAGAGGGGCTCGGTTTGAGGGTTTCAGCTACTTCAGACACAATTAGTGCTTGAAGAGATTGGGTTGGGTAGGAAGGTGGGGGAGGATGGTTCTCTGTGTCCCCTCTTGGTGAAGTAAATTCTAGCACCCCACTTCTAAACTGGTCCAGCATTGCTCTAACAGCCTATCCATCCCACCTTTCTGTCATTTACCTTCCTCTCTTCTCTCTCTAAGAATCCAGAGGAATACATAAGAGAAGGGTGGTCTTCTTACTGGCAGAGTTCGCCCATTTAACAAACAACTGTGGTTTTCTGGTATCTTTGAATTACTCCCTTGCCAATTCATTCCTTTGGGTTAAAAATCATCCAGTTCTCCTTGGGAAGGATGAACACCATAAGTCTTCAATGCCTCCCAGTGGCTGAATAGCTCATATTTCTGGGATCAGGTTTCTTCCTGAAGGGAGGAGAAGGGAAGAGATGACAAGAAGGAAGGAAAGGAAGAAGGAAGAGAGGAAAGAAGGGAGGAAGGAAGGAAGGGAGGGAGGGAGGGAGGAAGGAAGGGAGGAAGCAAGAAAGGAAGGAAAGGAGGAAGGAAGGAAGGAAGGAAGGAAAGGAGGAAGAGAGGGAGGGAGGAAGGAAGGGAGGGAGGATTATAGATAAAATATATTCTCTCTCTCTCTCTCTCTCTCTCTCTCTCTCTCTCTCTCTCTCTCTCTCTCTCTCTCTCTCTCTCATCTCTCAAATGACTGGTGTCAAGAAGACCTGCGTTCAAATCCTGACTATGTGACTGACCCAGAGTAAGCAAGTCATTTGACCTCTGTTTGCTTCAGTTTCCTCATCAGTAAAATAAGATAATAACAACACCTACTTCCCAGGATTGTTGTGAGGATAGAGAATCAAATGAGTTCATAATTGTAAAGCATTTAGCACATTACCCAGTACATAGCAGGTACTGTAGAATATTTAGCACACTGACACATAGTAGGTACTATAAAGCATTTGGCACATTGGTACATAATAGGTACTGTAAAGCATTTAGCACACTATCTAGTCCATAGTAGGTACTATCTAAATGTTATCTATCATTCATTATTATTATTATTATTATTATTATTATTATTATTATTAAGCATATATCAGTGCACTGCTAAAATTGTAGAAATAATTCATGGGATCTACCAATTTGGATGGGAAAAATATCCTGACAACTGCATTTCAATATAATTGTTTCCTTTGAAATTTTATTTATTTTGTTGTTTTTAAAACATTATTCTCAGAAGGGGTCCAGAGGCTTTGCTAGAAGGGCTGAATTTTATTCACTTTGAACATTTTATTGACATTGAATATTATTTTCAGAAGGAGCCCAGAGGCTTTTTTGTTACCTTTTTGTCAAGATGTTCCATGACACACCCATTCAAAAAGGTAACAAAAAAAAAAAAAAAAAAAAAGTTCCCCATTCTCAGGAAACAAAGATGTCACAGAAGTCTGTTGTTTTCTTCCACCATCCAATGCGTCACTTTTGCTTTCTCCTCTCATCTGCTTTGCTCTATTGCTGCTACTGGGCTTTATATGGAGTGGACATTTTTCTGAAGATGGAAGGTAGAATAGCCAAGCTAGCCAGGAGACCTCCTGCAGAGAAAGTGTCTCTATCTGCCTCGTCCTCTGAATTATTTGGCAGAAGACAGAAGCCAAGCGGTTGCTGTCCACAGCCACCATCCCAGGACATCAACATCAGGCAGGCTCCAGGGGTTGTCATATACTACCTTGGAGGCCAAAGTCCTGGCGGGTTTATAGAGCAATGATGTCACCATCACGCCTCTCCACTCTGATCCCACCAGGACACAGAGGCTCCCTAAGCATTTGCCAAGGTTCCTCAAATTACTGCCCTTATCTCTGAAATAGACACAGAGGCCATTCAAGCCAGAGGGCTTTGCATTGCTCCCTGCAAGAAGGACAGCTGAAATTCAAGAGGTCCCAGAATATAAGCACATCTGGAACAAAGGCAGCTGGCAAAGGAGCTCCAGCACTCAAGAAGGAGATTAGGTCAAGGACGGCAACATTTGTTGTTTGACTCTGGACAAACCATTTAATCAATCAACAATCCTGTTCCAGATGCTGAAGACTGGAAGACAAAAAACCAAATAATCCCTGCTCCTCAAGAGCTTACATTCTATTATAGATACCCTCCCTGAGGTCAGTTCCTTCAACTGCAAACTGAAGAAAATAATACCTTTAACCTTTAATTCACAAAGTTGTGATGAGGAACAAATGAGATGTATGTGAAACATTTTGTAAAACTTGAAATGTCGTAAGAATGTCAGTCATTATCATTACAACCATCATCATCATCTCCATCACCATCATCATCTCCTTTTCTATTTGGGGGTTATTATGAGGACAGAACAAGATTATATCTATAAAGTGCTTTGCAAATGTTAAAGCATTATTATTATTATTAATGGGCATAGTGAACTTCACACAGAAATAAGCACATAAGAATTGAATGAGCATTTGAGATGATCTGGTCCTACCTTTTTGTGCTACAGATGGAAACATTGAGATCCACATAGGAGAATTGATTTGTTCAACATTACACAGAGCATTAGAAACAGAATTGTTCTAGCCCTCACTCTTGGTCTTTTCTCATTTTACTATTTCACAATTATGTTTACTTTTTTCATTCCTTCACTTTATTCATAATATCCCCAATTCAGAGGTTTCTCTTCTACTATCGGCCCATTTCTGTAACCCTGGATAATAGGGATCCTTCAGACCAGAACTTTACTAGTAAGAACACCAAATAAGCCTTTTTTCCAAGCAATTACTTCCTCCTCACTGCCTTCCAAGACTAGTCTCATCAAGAATCAGAGAGGAAAGCCTAAACTAGATTTGCCTCATTTGACTCTCAGTACAATGCTTTTAAATGGAGATGGTAAATAGAGCTAATCTTATCTCTGAAGAAAAAGTCACAAGCCTATATTTTTAGAGCTAGGAGAATCCTTAGAGATCATCTGATGGCCCAGGGCTTAACTTTTATGTGTGTGTATCATAAACTCTTTTGGCTTTCTATGAATCTTTCCCAGAATAATGTTTTTAAACACATAAAGGAAACTATATAAGGTTCCAAAGAATTCAGATATTGAAAAGCATATATCAAAATTTTTTTTGAAAATAAGCTCATGGATACTAAATTTAGGATCTTTTATTTCATGTTTCAGCCCCATTGTTAAAGATGAGGGAACTGAGAGCAAGGGAAGTAATTTGCCTTAAATCTCAGACCTGAGAAGTAACCAAGCGGGGGATTGAGCCCCTTTCCTCTAGCTCTAAACCCTGTATTCCTCTCACTGTGTTGTGATGTTTTTACTGTGTCCAATGCAAAACACATGAGTCCATAGTCCCCAAGGAGTAAGAGGCTGATCTCAAAACTCTTCCTGGGACCATTTTTGTTGAGAACATGAGGTAAAGAGAGCACCAGAAACCTAAAATAGAAAGGAAGATTATTAAAAAAACAAATAAGATGTAAAGAAAGGAGGTTGAAGGTGCCATTTTGCCCTCTTAGAAAAATAATTTACATACAGAGTATAAGAAAGGTAAGAAGTGGAAAATAGCTCCAGAGATTGAATGTTGAATCCCAGAGTCTTCCACTTCTGAGGTTGGTAACTCACTAACATGTATTATTGTTTTGTTTTTTCTTAGTGTAGACCATTTTAGCAAAGATTGTGCAGCCCTACTCCTAGTAACCTAATCATTCAGGGCCCAAGAAAAACACACTAATCAGAAACACAGACTTAGTAAAATCCTTATCTTCTCACTCTGCCTTTTTTCTATGGAGTGAAATTGTCTTGCTGCTGGTATTCTTTAGAGAGAATATCTCTAACAGCTTCCAGAAGATTTCATTTTCTCTCTGTTATTTCTTTGATTGCTCTGGGAGTGCCTCTAAACAGAGACCGTCGGCTTCTAGGCCCCCAATGGCAGCTTTTAAATTTGTTGTGGCGTCATCAGAAAGCTTACCCAACCTCAGGAAATGGCTCTGCAGAGCCCATCTCCGCTCAGGCTGCAGACTAGTCCCAAATAAAACCTATACGTGCTTCTCCCTTGGCTGTCATGTGTAATGGCCCCAATATTTCAAGCTGATGAGTTGCTGAGCTAATTTTTACCTGTGTGTATGCACCTGTTGGTGTCCATTTCCACAGGCTCCAGGATCAGCTTGTGGGTAGTGCCATGCTGTGACAAGGAATACAATAGTCTATGGAAGCCTCCACAGTGAAAATAATTCCCTTTAAAACTGACTTCAACATCCCATAATTGGTTCTTTTTTTGTCTTAAAATATGACTCCCTAGGGATAACAATTCTGATTGATGGTAGCTATGCGTCCATTGGCCCCAAACCTTGTCCATGAAATTTTATATCCTAAAACCCAAGACTAGGATAAAAGAGTTTTCACCCATAAAAGGAATGGAGCAAAGGGAGCAAAGTGGCCCAAATACTCAGTTTCTAAAGAGTGTTTCTGGTCTAATGTGGACCCCTGTTCTGTGACATGGGATAAGTACTTTCAATTGTATGTTCCTCACAGCAGATATGCACATCCCAGAAGACACGCTGGGACCCAATACAAACCATTCTCTGGCTCCCAAAGAGCTGGATTCCTCTCTTGTGTTCTACTGCTTCAAGTCTTTCCCCTTCTCCAATTCATCCTCCACTCAAGTGTCAAAGTAATTTTCCTAAAGGGAAGTTCTGGCCATACCATACTCTACTCATTAAACTCTACTGTCTCCAGGATCAAACATAAAAGCCTCCATCTGGCCTTTTTAAAGCTCTTCACAACATGGCTCCTTCCTGCCTTTCAATTTCTCATTCTGCTACTTTCTATCCTATGACCCAGTGAGGCTGGCCTTCTTGCTCTTCCCCAAACAGAAATCTCCATCTCCCAACTCGATACTTTTTCACTGCTATTCCCCACTTTTCAACCCCTCTGCCTCCTGGATTCCTTCCTACTTACTAATGAAGTGATAAGGAAGGTCCTAAAAACTGGTCTGAAAGTTGTTGTAGGATCTCTTAATGGTTTTATTTTTCCAGAGATATTTTACATCCTCAAACAGCAAACTGGGATCTTCCAACTTTGAATCATTGGAGGGAAGGGGCAAAAGATGGATAGGACCTAGCCTATATGCTATATCTGCCAGGATTCCTGTATTCTCATTGTCGGTATTCAATCATTTTTGGTCATGTCCAACTCTTTGTGACTCCCTTTTTGGAGAGTTTCTTGGCAAAGACATGGCACAGTTTGTCAGTTCCTTCTTCAGCTCACTTTGCAGATGAGGAAACTGAGGCAAAAAGGATTAAGTGACTTGCTTAGGGTCACATAATTGGCAAATTATTTGAGAATTTATTTAAACTCAGATCTTCCTGACTCTGGACATAGCATTCTTTCCACTGTGTAAAATCCAATTAAAACTCTCTTTAAATAGCCACATAATGATTGACTACTCAGCCAGCTAGAGATATTAATGAAAACAGGAAGCAGGAGTCTTCCCCACCTATATTTATACAATTCTCTATAACTCTAGTGGTAGAAGATTCTTTCATATGTCCCTGAGTGCCATAAAACAAATGCTTGGAATGACCTAATTTATTCTTTAGGGTATATTTGCCAAGGCAGGAAAAGGGTAGTTGAACAGAATTTACTAACATCAGGTTGTTATTACTCAAAATGGGACAAAGCAAAAATATCTGACAGATTTCCCACAAACTGGATGTGTTTAGTCAGTCAACGTAAAGAAATTCAAGTTTAAAAAAATGCACTTTAGGAGATGAATTATCCATTCAGTTGTCTCTTCTGACAAAACTCACGCTACAGAGGAAGCATTATTTCAATTTGAGATGGGGATTGTGTTACAGCAAGGAAAACCCATCAGAGGAAAAGTCCTCAGGCTGTGGTAAACTGGGGAAGGGCAGAGGGAAGTTGTCTCAAGTAAATAAATATTGGCTGAAAAGGATAGAGGCAGGAGGAGAAATCAAAGAAGTAGGGGAAGGAAGGCTCATCTATGATGTGGGAGTGAAAGGCTTGAAAGGAATCAGGATCCATATTTCTCCCACAGAAAAGCACTCTAGAGAAGGAAAGGAACTGGGGGAAAATAGAAACTAATCAACACAAAAAATTAGCCAAGCAAAGATCAGCACTAATATAATTTTAAACTATAGAAAAATAAATAAGCTAGAATACCAGGAGAAATAAAAAATAAGGTAGGGTAATAAAGATATTAGAGAGAATCTACAATATTTAGTTACTTCATACTTTGTTAGTATTATATGTAATAAGGAATTAGTTCTCATAAATATGCAAAGTGTTCTCTGCTTAGCGTCATTTCCATGGGAAATTCATGGATATATAGGCATTATTTCCAGTCTATTTATCACTAAAGAAGAGCCTTTCAGTTAGCTGCTCAATAGAGACTATGTAGAAATCTTTATAATACACATTAACCAGTGATCCAGCCCCTTTTCCTTCTCAAGAGGTATGTAAAAGGGAGGGCCACAGTAGATATCCTCAAAGTCCATGGAGGTCTTATGGCCTCTCTCATTTGAAGCCACTATGAAACCAAGTGAGGCGGCCCTGATATTTCTGGAAGTAGTAGAGATAGTGCTCCATCTCTCCACTCAGACCACCATGTAGCCTGTGACTATAGATGATTCTGTTCTTTATTTTTTTTGTGTTTGATTGTTGTTATTGCTCTTAAATAAAGAAATATCAGACTACACTATGATCTTATAAGCTTCAAAAGTTTAGGAAATAAGAAATGATGGGGCAGCTAGGTAGGGCAGTGGATAGAGCACCAGCCCTGAAGTCAGGAGGACTTTAGTTCAAATCTGGTCTCAAACACTTACCACTTCTTAGCTGTGTGACCGTGAGCAAGTCACTTAACCCCAATTGCCTCAGCAATATATACATATATACATATAGATATATGTATATATGCATATATACATATATCTATATGTATATATGTATATATGAAATGACAAGCAGGGAAAACCTGCTTCAGAAAAACCTGAAAAGATTTACATGAACTAATGCAAGATGAAATGAATGGACACAGGAAAGATATTGTTATGTATGGTAATAGCAATATTGTATGGTGAATTGTGAATGGTAACCTATTTTCAGCAACAGAATGATTCAAGATAATTCCAAAGGACTAACAATGAATCATACCCCAGAGAAAGAACTGATATTGTTTTAAAATACAAACTGAAGCATGCTACTTTTCATTTTCTTTCACTCTTCTTCTGTTTGAATATTCTTACACAAAATGACTACTATGGAAATGTTTTTCATGACTGCACATAAAAAATCTATATTTGATTGTTTACTATCTCAGGAGGGAAAGGAGAGAGGGATGAAATTTGGTACTCAGAACTTTTTTAAATGCTAAAAATTTGTTTTAAAAATGTAATTAAAGAAAAAATAAATTATATTTTAAAAAATATTTTAAAAGAAAGTTTAGGAAAGGTTCAAAAGCTCAAGTCCATCCCTGAGTTATAAACATCCACATATGATTATCAACAAAGTTTTTTTTTTCTTATTAAAGCTTTTTATTTGAAAAACATATGCATGGGTAATTTTTCAGCGTTGATCCTTGCAAAACTTTCTGTTCCAAATGTTTTCCTCCTCCCTTTTACCCCCTTCCCTAGATGGCAGTTAGTATATGTAAAAAATGTTAAAATATATATTAAATACAATATCTATATGTGCATAATTATACAAGTATCTTTCTGCACAAGAAAAATTGGGTAAAGAAGGAAAAAAAACTTGAAAAAGAAAACAAAATGCATGCAAACATCAACAGAAAAGAATGAAAATGCTATGTTGCGCTCCACACTTAGTTCCCATAGTCTTGTCTGACCAAACACAAAGATGAATAGAAAGCAGCCAAAAGAAAAACAGTGATTCATCCATTCATTCTGCCATATTTGAAGTTAAAATTGGTGGGATGGCTGCTATGTAGAAACTGCTTTAAGTTTGAGTCCACTTATCCAGGGATCAATGTGTAAGGAATAATGTGCCCTTAGTGCTGGGTGAAATATCTGTATTTCTGTACTTGCTATGTCTTTTACATAAATATTTCTTTATAAAATAGAATAAATGCTAATTGCTTAAGTAATGTTTGAGTGCTAATTACTGGCAATTTATATTGAGTAGAACACATCAGAATCTAAGTTTGAGCTAATAGTATTAGACAAGTTATCTTAACCCCTTGGGGCTAGCTCTAGAAAAATAAAGGAGAGATGTAGCTTAGCTCTGAGGAACCCAATGCATCAGTATGAATAAGGGCGGGGATAACAATCCACAGAGTTTATACTCAAATTGATTTTCATTATTTTTTTTTTCATGGATCCATGTCAAATTTCACCTGAACCAGATTGTAAGATGCTTGAGGATGGGGACAACCTTTTGCTCATCTTTATAATTACCCCAGTATTTGGCACAAACCTGAACACATGGGAGATGACTCAGAACATTTTATTGATGATGATGATAGATAATAGAAGGTTTTGAAATTTGGGGTTTAGCTAAGATTCTAAACCAGCATTTCCCAAATTCATTTGGCTTTGGAACACTTTGGGACCTGAAATATGAAACCTTAAATTCCCATACTAAGGACTGAGGGAATCCTTGGATTGGATTTGAAATCTAAAATGCTTTTAAAGGCCAGAGACTTAAATTTAAATCCTGGTTATCCCATTTATTAGCTTTTGGGTAAGGTCCTCTATGGACTTCAACATTTTCATCATAAAAAGAAGAGGTTGGACAAGATGAACCTTCTCCCTCAAGATCTATGATCATGCAATCCTTCATACTACCTTCTCTCTCTCCACTACTTACTCCCCTTATGAGGAAAATCCCTTTGGACCTCAATCATTTTATCTTTAAAATGAAGAGCTCAGAACCTGAAATGATCTCTAAGGTTCCCTCCAGTTCCAAATATATGCTATATTGAGAAAAAGGAGAATCAAGAAAAACTTGGAATAAAACAAATTTTCATACTGAATAAAATCCACTCATTATAAATATTTTTGATGCATAAAATGTTTATAATATCACAGAAAGCTAACCTAACATACCATCTGGAACAAGAAGGTTCCATGGGACCTTATTTAGGAAATGTCAGTCTAGTTGATTTTCCCTTGGCTGCTCATTTTCTGAATCAATATTCCATACAGCACAAACAATCTAAAAATGTAAAAACAACAACAAAACAGCAACTATGTACTCATCATAAAATATTTTTAAAAATTTTTAAGTTTTGTCTTTTTTATGGTCTATTCAAACAGGATCTAATCAAATAGGCTTTAATAAATATACAAATTAGTCTTAATCAGTGTGGGAGGATGGGAAAATGTTCTCATTCCCTGTTCAATTTTTCAGGAAACTGGAAATTCATGTGACTTCTAGTTTATGAAACACTTTCATAACCCTTACCTCTTTATTGTTGAAGTTTTCTGATTTAGGAAATATCCAGGGAACGTTTTGTCTTTCTTTTATTTTCTTTGGTTGAACCCAAGAAGGATGGTCCCTAAAGCTTTTGCCAAAATAATTGTTTCCCTTTTCTATTTTCCGCACCTTCCCCAGTGAGTGTTAAACAAGTCCAACTTCCAGGAATTTAGACATTGAAGATCTCAAGGTTATCAGCAACCTGATTGTTTGCATAATTCATGCCAAGAAATGCTAAAAGTCAAACAGGAGCTTAATTAAATATTACAAATATTTTTACTTATAACAGATCTTGTAAATCTTCTTCATATTTCTTAACCTAATTGTTGACACTATTATCATATCTTAATTAGGAAAATACAAAGGCTTCCATGTGTTTTATTATTTCTAGATAATCTTTCTTTAGTGTGAGTATTCCCTCCATCAGTGTAAATTATGACATTTCCTGCTTTTAGTAGTAGCTATATATGAAAAAAAAAACTTTTTACCTTGGGATTAACCTTCTGGTAATAATCCATCCTTATATTGGGCCTTATTCAGAGACTATACTCAAAGCCCTTCTAATTTATTTGAACCTGCCAAGGTTCGTGGCTCACAAGGCTTTGAGAACCCAAGCTCATATTTATTCTATGATAAAGCACTAAAGTCCAAGCTTAGTAGAAGACAGAAATAAGCTCAGTTCAAAGAATTGCCCTGTGTGACCATGGGAAAGTTAGCTTAACCTCCCTATAACTCAGTTTCCTCAATTGTAAAATGAATGGGTTGAATTAGGTAACTTCTAAGATCCCCTGGATCTCAAAATCAGGGACCATACAAGATACCATTAACATCCAAGTTTGCAAATCCCTCTTTCCTTTTCTTGGAACTTGTCACATTTAAACATTTCCTGACTCTTTTGCTATTTCCTAATGCTTTTGCCATGCATCCACTGCTTCATGCCTGGAACCGAGACCCAGGCAGGGAAGGAGGAGCCACACCCCAAATTCAAACCAGACGGCTCAAGACAATTTGTGGGCTTCCTGTGGTTTACAATCTGTCCTTTTTCTCTCTCTCTAAGAGAAGAATGTACACTGAGCATACAGCCATCCCAGAACCCTTTTCATATTTACTGAATGAAATCATGTTTATGCTGACTCCAAGGATGGTTTATTGAAAGACTAAACATTATTTTTTTTAAAAATATCCACAACATCCATAGAAAGTTCTTAGGGAGTCACTCAATGGCCAAAAATGGTCTTCTAAGCCTTGTTCTTAAAAGAAAAATCAAAAGGTCCTATACTGGTACCAGAGAAGAAATGATGAAATATGCTTGCTTACTTCCTGTCAATAGAGAGTAATAGATAATTTGTTTAGAATGTTTCATAAACTATCAGGCATACTCATTTTGTCATCACTTTTGCTTAATGTTTTTATTTTTCTGTCTTATGAGAAAGCATTTTATAAGAAGGTGGAATAGGATATATTTGAAATTAATGGCGCTTAATATGTAAAAGTCATCAATAAACTTATGAAAAAAGTGAAACAGAGGAAAGAAAGAACACTATCTGAGGAAATAAAGCATTGGATTTGAATCAAAACACCTGGTTCTAAATAAATCTACCACTAGATAGCACTGAGCTCCTATTCCCTCATCAATAAAATAAAAAGATTAGAACAGACAAACTCTAAGGTCCCTTTCAGTATTGAATCCTGTAATCCTATGTTCTATATCTGTGATTCTCTCCTTCCATTCAGTGCAACACCTTTGTTCTGACCTAACTTTCTTTCTCTTCCATTCTGACTCTGAATCATTTATCCATCTTCCATCCTTGAATCCTTTGTCCTGCCACTGACTATGCCCTTAACCCTGAATCAGCCCCACCATCCAATTCCCTTTCATCTCCCAAGCTACTAGACATAGTTGGAGAAAATTCCAAAACCACTTGAAATGAAGAAGAGATGATCATGTTTCTAATCTCAGATCAATCTCCTATGGTACGTGGCAATCTTTTTTTATTACTCCTTTATTCATTCTCTTTTATGTACCCCACTAAAATTATATGTTTTCTCCCTCGGTTATTCAGTGCAATTTCATAACATCTTCTCTACTAATAGGTAACTCAGCCTCCTACTTTACTAATAAAACAGGTCATCTCTTATGGCTTATCCCATTTTTATTCTACACTTCAAAACCCCTCTAATATCCTCTCTTACCTTCTCCTTTTCCTCACTTTGATGAAGAGGTGGCCCTACCATCTACTTGTACCCTTCATTCTATCATCTCTAGGGATTTGTCCCATTAATCTTTCCCTCCCATATTAAATCTTTCTATCTATCTAATGTCTCCTTTCAAGATACTCACTATACACACTTGTCTCATTTATCTTTTTAAAGTTTCACTTTATTCTGCTACCCCATCCATTTGTAATATTGTATGTCTTCTCATTGGCACACTCTTAGAAAAAAAGAGAAACCTGGAACAATTTAAACTATTATGCATTGATACAAACTGAAATGAAAGATGCAGAATAATTTATGCAATAATATATAGGAGAAAAATATCTGAAAGACTGAGAAGTATGTTCAATCCAGTAAACAATTATATCTTCAGAAGTTTAATAACAAAGCATACCTCCCACCTCTTGGCCAATGGACTAGAGGTAGAAAAGGAGGCATTCATTCTCAAAAATGGCCAATATGTTGATTTGTTTTCATTGACCATACTAATTTGTTTCAAAAGAATACTTTTATTTGAGGGAGAAGGAATTAGTAGACATCAATACAATATTTAAAATATATGAAGAAAAGTGTAGAACAGGACACAGAGAAACTCAAGTATCAAGTTTATTATTACACATTTTTAAAAAAATAAACTACTTAAGAAAAACTTGCAATTTCACATACAGTTCTTTTTTTTTGTTCTTTCTATGTTGAAACATTTGTTGAACCTAGTGTTTCATTATCAAAATTAAATATTAAGTTAATAAAAGAGAACTTTTACCCTCCAAAAAACCCCACAATAAATCAAGATAATAAAGGAAAGGAATTACCTAAAATCATAGGTAATTGACCAAGTATGTGAATTAGACACCAATCCATAGTTGTTAATAATAATTTCATTTTAATTGCTAATTAAGCTGTGTTGGACAAATTTATAATGGTGGAAATCAATGCTTATATAGAGACTCAAAGAAAATCCTAACACAATGGAAAATATTGAAATCACTTTTATGTAGGAGAAAAAAAAGATTTATCAGGTGGAAATAATCATTAACTTTAGCAATGCAAAAGCACTGTTTGGTTGAAAATATACTTTTAATAAAAGGAAATCTCAAACCCTCCAGACTGATAAAGGAAGAAACCATGCTTAATTTACAGTTAGGAAGCTTGGCTTCAAATTGTGGCTCTGATCACTTCCAGGAGTTGGGGGATGACCCCTAGGCAAGTTATCTTACCTAAGATTGTTTTCATGGCTATAAAATGGGGATAGCACTTTAAAAACTCTAAAGCCCCACAGGAATGTGAATTCTTGGAACAGCAGAATCTGACATCTTATTAGAATTGGGTATGGATTAGTTCCCCTTCAAAAAATCAACTGAAGGTTAGTAAATGAGAGAGAACTATTGAAAAGGCTGTGTTACAGAGGTACTATTTACCTTTCCTACTGATCCCATCTAATAATCTGATCATTCTTAGAAGCTTACTCTGGAAGTGGGACCTTTGGGATTGATTTTCTGATAGTGAATATTCAGTCCACTAATAAGGAAAAGTTCACAAAGTGGAGATAAATATGGAATATCAAAGTCAATAGAACTCTCTAAACCTTACCTAAAATGCAGAATTCAGAGGCAAATGTGATCTTCAGTGATCCAGAGGTATGAAGATCTATCTATAAAAGTATCCTTGCAATTACTCCTTGATTAAAAATCTCCCTTCTCAAGAAGCTTTCAAAGATTAATCCACTTTAGCATCTCCTCTCTGTTTAAGTCTCAATGTCAGTTTGTTAAAATGTCTCATCCTTCTTCTCATGAGATTGTGTTCCCTAAGGATAGAAATTGTAAAATCGGATCTAAGCCACATTGCAGGAGCCTTGATTTCCATCCTATAGCTGTCTAATAAAATAGAAGGTGATAAGTGTCCTTGAAACCTTCTTACAAGAATAAATAAATTTTAAAAATGAATGTATTAATGATTAAATCTTAGATTAGTTTCTAAACTATACTTAATCATTTAGGACCACTGGGGATCCATCTTGAAGTATTTCCCTTCCAACCCTAAGCCTCCAGGTATTTTCAAAGAGGTGAGAAAGAAACTGAGTTAGCAAGCTGAGAATTCATTACAATCTGTTGTTTCATTTCCTGAGTGAAAGCACACGCTTCACATCCCTAGAATGTTGCCTATGACATACTTCTTATGTTGAATAATCCGAGAATGAGAAATTAGGAAAACTCTCATCATACTGGCATCTCTTGTCCTTACTAGTTGACCTCTTAATCACTATCAGACCAACTATAGACAAGATAACAACTAATTAATGCTCACCAGTTAGGCTGATGTGAATTAGCAGTTCAGCTATCCAATAAGATTGAGGGACCATATACATAGTCAACACATTCAAGCTTCCCAGAAACCACAGATTATATTTAGTATCAATATTTTTCAGCATTACTTTGATTGCATTTATTTTACATATGAGTATACTGGATAAAATAAAATGTAGAAAATAATCCTAGCTGAAGGATGTGCTAGAAGTTTCTCTATAGAGGATAATGAACATTCTTAGTTCCTGGTTTAAGGAATATTATCTAATATTGAGTTATTGACTGGGATTCGTTTTTCATTGTCTTAGTCAATATTGCTCATTATTTCCTATTAGGGGAAAATTCTTAACAATATTATGTTTCTGAGCATTAAGGAATTTTGACATGCTGGGTAAGGGAACAGCATTGCATAATGCCAGTTGAATATTTTCATCCATTTTGGCACTATAGGTAGCCTACTTCAAATCATGTGATAGGTTGGACTCAGAAATGATCCCTCCCTTGCCTCATATAGTACATTGAAGATGCAGTGGACCTGAATTTGAATAAATAAATATTGAAAAAGGTCTGATATATGATTTCTACCTTAACTCAGTGTTTGAATTTTTTCCACATCAAATATAGGACAAAAAAATTCATGTTGTGTACTTGAACCTTTTATGAACAATTCAGAAAAATAAAAGACTGATGGAAGTAGGGGGAAGCAATAGTTTTGGACTGTATATTTTTAAGAACTCTATAATTACTTCTGGGATCTTCTTATTGTGAAATTCCTGCAAGAGACCCTCCTGCAGTTCAACAAAAGAAACTATTCCTTTTTTTCCAAAGTGAGACATTGAATAAGACAGTCAGCTTCATCTTCCAAGAAATTGAAAAATACAATGAGAAAATGTCAGTCATTGGGAGAGAACATGGGCAGAAAGATATTAGTTCCAGACTGTCATGTTTTCCATCAGTATCTCAAGGCTCTTAGATCTACTTTTAGACCATCTGAGTCAAGAAAGATAGTCATTAAAAAAAAAAAGAAAAAGATAAAAGAAAAGAAAGCATACATATGCAGGGGCAGAGAGTTTAAGCTTTTTTGTTTGGTTGGGTTAAACTTTTTTTTTGTTGGGGTCTGGAAGTAGCTAATAGAGTGTTCTGGTATGTAAAGCATATACATATGCATATTATGTGTACATATAGTTTTACATTATTAAAGCTTAAAATGGCAATGAGACTTTGAGGACATTCTGTATGTATTTTATATAGACTGAGAAAGATAGAGATAGAGAATTGAATTTTACTTCAAAGTGAGTATAAACCTCAAGAATAGCCTTTCCATTATAGTTACCTCAGTCTCTAGTACACAAGCAGCATCTTGTCTGAATGATATTTGTGTCTGGTTCAAGACCAAGTTCTTCCACTAATTAGTCTTGTGACTCAGAATAATCTATGTCACCTCTTGTGCTTCATTTCCTCACCCATAGGATTGATTGTGAGGGAACTACATGAGCAAAAGTGCAATGCAAATGTAAATTATTGGCATTTACTTCAGGCTTGCCAACCAGCATCCAATCCTCCCTATTTCTTTCCCAGACACCAGCTGGGCCAACAAAAGTTGATCACTGAAGTCCAAAAATCAAAGTTATACCGCCACCACACAACAGGCTTATATACAAATCTGGCAACAACAAAAAAGATCTTCTGTGAGTTGGAATGTCAGGGAGTATAGCAACCTATCTTATCAGACTTTCCTTGAAAAGGGCCTCTTTCTAAATGTCAGCTCTGAATAATGCTATCTCTCTTTTCAATGAAGCTCTCAGGAATGGACCAGACAAAACAATACAAACATTGCTTGGGTTAAGGAAGTTCATAAAACCTATAACTGCCATTTCCATGAGCCTTGAAACCTGATGGATTTTACAGGCAAAATATTTGCCACTGTTACCATTATAAGTTTCTGGAAACTCACCCACCCTCTTCTGAACATTCAGGACAAACCCAGTGCTCTAAATATTCATAACAGTCAGTTATGTACATATTATTTGAAAATATGATGAGACTCCATCTTTCCACAATTATCTCCTTCCTTGGTCTGCTAAAGTATTGACCTCCCATCCCATTGGGTATGAAATTATTGCCATTGATCATTTGTGCTGTGACATTAACTCTAGGAGGTCCCTGTAGTGGAAAAAAGCATTAGACTGAAGAGAATCAAGTTTATGTCATTTAAAGGTTGACTGAAGGGGGATTACTTGTCCTAAGAAAAAAAGACCACAAAGGAATATGATTGCTATCTTTAAGTTGGTAAAAGGCTTTCATGTGGAAGAAGAATTCAGTTTGGTTTTTTCTAGTTGTTCCCAGAGGTCAGTATGAGTAGCAAAGAATGAAAGCTACATACAAAAATTAAAACTTCACATCTAGAAAAAATATCCCATCAATTACAGCTGACCGAGTATGGAATTTTCTGCTTCAAGAAAGTAGCTTTCTCTGATCAGTAATCACTTTTCCAAGATCAATCAGTGATGATCCAGGTTTTCCTTGAAGACATCTAATCCAAACAAAAAAAAAAAAAAACCTAACTCTTTCTTGAGACAGCCAATTCTAATTTTTGATAGTTCTGATTATTTTTTTAAATTTAATTTTATTTTATAATTATAACTTTTTTTTGACAGTACATATGAATGGGTAATTTTTTACAACATTATCCCTTGCACTTACTTCTATTCAGATTTTTTCCCTTCCTCCCCCAAACCCCTACCCCAGATGGCAGGCAGTCTTATACATGTTAAATATATTACAGTATATTCTAGATACAATATATGTGTGTAGAACCGAATTTCTTGTTGCACAGGAAGAATTGGATTCAGAAGGTAAAAATAACAGTTTACACTCATTTCCCAGTGTTCCTTTTCTGGATGTAGCTGGTTCTGTCCATCATTGATAAATTGGAATTGGATTAGCTCTTCTCTATGTTGAAGAAATCCACTTCCATCAGCATACATCCTCGTACAGTATCATTGTTGAAGTGTATAATGATCTTCTGGTTCTGCTCGTTTCATTTAGCATCAGTTGATGTAAGTCTCTCCAAGCCTCTCTGTATTTCTCCTGTTGGTCATTTCTTATAGAACAATAATATTCCATAACATGCATGTACCATAATTTACCCAACCATTCTCCAATTGATGGACATCTATTCATCTTCTAGCTTCTAGCCACTATAAAAAGGGCTGCCACAAACATTTTGGCACATACAGGTCCCTTTCCCTTCTTTAGTATTTCCTTGGGATATAAGCCCAGTAGTACTATGGCTGGGTCAAAGGGTATGCACAGTTTGATAACTTTTTGGGCATAATTCCAGATTGCTCTCCAGAATGGTTGGATTCTTTCACAACTCCACCAACAATGCATCAGTGTCCCAGTTTTCCCACAGCCCCTCCAACATTCATTGTTATTTGTTCCTGTCATCTTAGCCAATCTGACAGGTGTGTAATGATATCTCAGAGTTGTCTTAATTTGCATTTCTCTGATCAATAGTGATTTGGAACACTCTTTCATATGAGTGGAAATAGTTTTAATTTCATCATCTGAAAATTGTCTGTTCATATCCTTTGACCATTTATCAATTGGAGAATGGCTTGATTTCTTGTAAATCAAAGTCAATTCTCTGTATATTTTGGAGATGAGGCCTTTATCAGAACCTTTAACTATAAAAATGTTTTCCCAATTTGTTACTTCCCTTCTAATCTTGTTTGCATTAGTTTTGTTTGTGCAGAAACTTTTTAATTTTGTGTAATCAAAATTTTCTATTTTGTGATCAATAATGGTCTCTAGTTCTCCCTTGGACACAAACTCCTTCCTCCTCCACAAGTCTGAGAGGTAAACCATCCCATGTTCCTCCAATTTATTTATGATTTCGTTCTTTATGCCTAAATCTTGGACCCATTTTGATCTAATCTTAGTATGTGGTATTAAATGTGGGTCCATGCCTAGTTTCTGCCATACTAATTTCCAGTTTTCCCAGCAGTTTTTGTCAAATAATGAATTCTTATCCCAAAATTTGGGATCTTTGGGTTTGTCAAACACTAGATTGCTATTTTTATTCACTATCTTGCCCTGTGAACCTAATCTATGCCACTGATCAACTAGTCTATTTCTTAGCCAATACCAAATGGTTTTGGTGACTGTTGCTTTATAATATAGTTCTAGATCAGGTACAGCTAGACCACCTTCACTTATTTTTTTTTCATTACTTCCCTTGAAATTCTCGACCTTTTGTTGTTCCATATGAATTCTGTTGTTATTTTTTCTAGGTTATTTAAATAGTTTCTTGGAAGTCTGGTATAGCACTAAATAAATAGATTAGTTTAGGGAGTATTGTCATCTTTATTATATTCGCTCGGACTATCCAAGAGCACTGAATGTCTTTCCAATTATTTAAATCTGACTTTATTTTGGGGGCAAGTGTTTTGTAATTTTGCTCATATAATTCCTGACTCTCCTTTGGTAGATATATTCCCAAATATTTTATACTATCGACCGTTATTTTGAATGGAATTTCTCTTTGTATCTCTTGCTGTTGGATTGTGTTGTTAATGTATAAAAATGCTGAGGATTTATGTGGATTTATTTTGTATCCTGCGACTTTGCTAAAATTCTGAATTATTTCTAAGATAGTTCTGATTATTAATAAGCATTTCTTTACTCTAAGCCTAACTTTGTCTCTTTGAATATTCCATCCATCACTCTTCATTCAGCTCTTTATGGCGAGCCAAATAAGTCTAAACCTATCATGACAAGAAACACTTGAAGAACATCTATCTAGTCTTCTCCTCCTGGCATTCTTTCTTCAAGCTAAATTATATCCTCAGTTACCTAAATGAATCTTTATAAAGCCTGTTCTTGAGTCTCTGCCATCTTGATCAAATTATTTAGTTTATCAATATGCTTAGAACTGGATACAATACTTGTGATGTTATCACTGCTCTTTCAAAGGGGCTTCAATTTCAAACTATTTGGTGATCATTCTGTGTCCTATAAATCTGAGAGCTATATCTGGTGTAGCCATTCCTCCATATAAATAAGCAAGGTGTAAATTTTAGTCTAAGCAAGTTGGTGCTCTTCCTCATTCCAATCCATCCCAAATCTTACTTTTTCAGTTCTAAACCAAAACCATCCCAAAGTCTTTCCAAAGAGTTGTAGAATTGGCCCTAACATATTAAAACATCTGGGAAGTGAAACAAACAGATGTGGATTACCATCAGATTTCACCAATCCCTCCCTACATTTAATTTGTTTGGTTTGTTTGTCCAATAATATTCAACGTGCTTGGATGGATTCTGTGGTCCCTGTTTTCCCTGTCACTGCAGTATAAGGTTCAAATGAGAAAATTCAAGCTGGATCTTGGCTGGTTCTGAGTCTCAGGTTCATGCCATCTGGAGGGAACTGGGCCTCAGAGTAACATGTCATTATTCAAGAGATTCAAGATCTTCAACTTTCTGCCTTCTATGGCTATGGGAATTATTCTGGAGAGACCACTCATGCATTTTAACCATCCAACTAGTTGGTTATTAGTTATAGAACTTACTTAAGAACTGTTATACCAAATTGATGTATGCATACACATTATTCATTATAAAACTTATTAGGAATTGGTACACAAACATCATTAGTTATAAAATTTGCTTAGAAATTGGTATACCAAATTGATGTACACATGCACATTATTAGTTATAAAATGTTTTTAGGAATTAGTACACCAAATTGGTGTACACAAACATATTGTTAGTTTCTCTCTAGTTAATCATCTATTGATTTGTGCTGAAAAGTTGGCTGACTACCAATAGCAGTGCTATTCAAAGATGAAACTACAATAGCATCTATGTGCTGTCTTCTATTTTATTCTTCAAATTATCTTTTCAGCTAAGAAATTTGTATTCTTGCAACATCTTGGATAGATGTAAACTTTTCTCTTTAAAGTGTAGATATAGTTAGTATATAAATATGGACTCATCTTTCAAATCTGCCCTCAGACAATATCTGTGTGACTCTGGGCAAGTCACACAAATATGTTTGCCTCATTTTCCTTATCAGTAAAATGATGTAGGAAAGAAAATGGCAAACCACTCTAGCATATTTTCAAAGAAAACCCCAATTGAGGTCAGAAAGAGTTGGATATGATTGAATAGTACTGAATAACAACAACAACAAATAAGCATTTTGTTCCCATAGTTTGTTAGAGAGCAGCAATTGGAGCAAAAGATGTAAGAAGTTGCAGCAGTAAATTGACTCAATATAAAGGAGATCTCCCTAGTGATGACAGCTGTGTGAAAGTGGAATAGAGTGCTATGAGAGGTAGTTGTATTTTCCCTCACTAAAGATCTTCAAGAAAAGGATAAAAAGCTTTTTGTTGGCAAGATAGAAGGAATTTTCAATCTAGTATAGATTGAATTAGATGGACTTTTGAGTCTCTTATCTCTGAGATTTGAAAATTCTGCGCTTTTAGAACGTCACCTTTTGTGTGTGCTCAAAGTAAGATATTGAACATTTTGATAGAATTATAATTCTAAGTTAATCATCTAAGTTAGATAACAAGCATTGCTGTTCTGCAAACAAATCAGAAACCAATAAAACATTAAATATGACTTCCAAGTGTAGGAGATGAGCCATGATGATAGAATGGAAGGAAATAGTATAAACAAGCTTTTTTTTCACAACTATTCCACAAAGACCTAGAAAACATGACAAACTTTTTTCTAATTGGTAATCCACAGTGAATCATTTTTCCAGCCCAGATGAACAAAAGGAGATAAAAAACTATAGACATGGGACTGGTTCTATGGTTCAGAGAGTACTTCTTGAAGCATTCCAGCATAGAGACTGAACTGAAGTCTAGATCTGTGTATAAGGGCAAGAAGAATTTTCAAGATTATGCTTGGAGGGTCTGATGCTCTGGAGGAAGGAGCAAGATGTTCTAACTGACAGCTCTGCTGCTTATACAATAGAGATGAGTTACAGATTTAAAGTGGAAATAGTCAAATGAATGAAAAATAGAAGAAAACCTAAGGGAAAACATAAAAAGCTGACCTGGAAATAGATCTACAAGAGGTCATTTAAGTATCTTAAACAGAAATAAAAAGCTTAGACATCACATTTCAAGAAATCATGAAAGAAAATGCCCTAGATCTCTTAGAAACAGAATGCAAATTGAAAATAGAAAGAATCTACCACTTAACTTCTTTGACGAGATGCCCAAATGAAAATTCCCAAGTACTTCATATCCAAAATCAAGAATTTTTAGACCAATTTTTAGACCAGGAGTGGACGGGAGGAGATCTAAATTTGTTCCTCACAGGTATGGAGATCTCCTGGAATCTACTAGTATAGGTGGGTAACTTTTGCATAAAAGTAGTCTTAAAGAATTAACTGGGACCCTGAGAAATTAAGTGATTTACCCATAATCATAGAGTGTCAGAGACTAGACTCAAAATCAGGACTTCCTGACTCTAAGGTTGAACCTCATTTCCAAGGACCTAAGTCACAGAATTTAGAGCTAGCAAATATGATGGAGTTGATCTAGTTCAATTTCCTTGTTTTAGCGATGAGAAAAATGAGGACCAGTGAAGTGATTAAGAAAAATTAATAATAGCATACTTTTATTTGACCCCTTAAGCTACGTTTATGTGTTTGGGTGACATTTTCTCATTTGAAATGCTTTGTCCTGACAAAGGTCAAAAAATCTTTGATAATACAGTCCTCCGAAATAAAGGCCGAACACTGCTATTTAACTGGGGTTGAACAGAATTCTATCTCCTGAAGTCTGTCATTTGGTTCCACTCTGCAGCAACTAGTAAAAGGACAGTCTCCAGGGATATCAGTAATGGTATGGCTGATAAATGACCTCAATAGGTTATGTGATAAAAGTCAAGCAGCAAGAATCAATTTCCTAAGTGAAAACTTGGGAAGAAAATGATGTGTGAATGAAAGTGTGGACTATGAAGAAATCAAACCTGAAGGGTTTAGATAATGGCTAGGTTTAGAGACGTAGGAGAGGCAAATTATTTCTGAAACTAAGAATGAAACATTGAGGGGAAAAGTGTTTTTCTAATGGACCTGAACCTGGGGCTTAACTATGGTGACCACAAATTCAAGTATTATCCTATTTACTCCAACCATTCATTTCATCCCCCCACCAGGCTCCAAGTGAGGAATCCTATTGCTCCCCTAGCCTGTCTCCTTAAATGCTAATGATCTTTTCAGTTTGAAAAGATAAAAACCACTTTGGAGATAAACTAGAAACAAAACACAGCATGATTTATTTTTTTTGGTTGTTGTACAAAATAAACACTGAACTCCTAGTTAAGATGGTGTACAAAAGGATTCTCCACAAATACCCCAGCAAGTCTCTTTTTAACAGGTACTAATTCAAATAATGATCAAAGAGTCCAAAGAAGAAATTAGTAAATCCTGTCTTTCCATAACTGAACAAAGAGACAGAAGCTCCAATGACTTTAGGTAGAGGTGTTCTGCCAAAAATAAAGCCTGCACAACATCAGGCTTTTTTGGCAGAACCTGAGGAAGAATCTTGATAAGGGGATTCCAAGGAGGAGGCAGGAAGTAAAATTAATGCCTGCAGTAGGACCTGGCCTGGAGACTATTGGCCACAGAGAATTGATTAGGGATACTGATGCCTACCCATACTCTGAAGAAAAACACATTGGTGGAAGATGGAAGACAGTAGCAGGAGTTCAAGAATTCAAGATC
The DNA here is from genome assembly GCF_048593235.1 of Sminthopsis crassicaudata. Taxonomy (NCBI): domain Eukaryota; kingdom Metazoa; phylum Chordata; class Mammalia; order Dasyuromorphia; family Dasyuridae; genus Sminthopsis; species Sminthopsis crassicaudata. Next base: position 707,126,728 of record NC_133617.1, on the reverse strand, counting down.
AGCACTAAATGGGTCCTGATCACCCCATTAAAGACTTTACTAGTATAAAGAGCCTGGATATAACATAAAATCTCAAAATGGGAACTAATGTCAGAGACAGAAAAATAATATCAAATGTTGCAAAGAAAAATAATATCAAATGTTTCCAGAAAGAAGAAAGTAACTCGACCACAACATTAAATAAACCGTCAGTAAAGAAAAATGCTTGGCTACTCTTTGATCCAGCAGTGTCACTACTGGGTCTGTATCCTAAAGAGACCATAAAAGAGGAAAAAAGACTCATATGACAAAAAATGTTTATGGCAGCCCTTTTTGTAGTGGCAAGAAACTGGAAATAGAGGGGATGTCCATCAGTTGGGGAATGATTGAATAAATAATGGTATGTGAATATAATGGAATATTATTGTTATATAAGAAATGATGAGCAGGCTGATTTCAGAAAAGCCTGGAAAGACTTATATGAATTGATGTTAAGTAAAGTGAACAGAACAAAAGAACACTGTATATAGTAACAAGATTATGTGATGATCAACTGTGACAGACTTGGCTCATTTCAACAATGAGGTGATTCAATGCAATTCCATTAGACTTGTGATGAAAAGAATCATTCATATCCAGAGGGAAAACTATGAAGACAGAATGTAGAACAAAGTATAGTATTTTCATCTTTTTGTTTTTGTTTGTTTGCTTTTTGTGTTTTTTTCCTTTCAATCAGATTTTTCTTACACAACATTAAAAATATAAAAATATGTTTAGAAGAATTGTACATGTTTAAACTATATCACATTGGAACTATGCCCAAAAATTTATCAAAATGTGCATAACCTTTGACTCAGCAGTGCTACTACTGGGCTTATATCCCAAGGAAATACTAAAGAAGGGAAAGGGACCTGTATGTGCCAAAATGTTTGTGGCAGCCCTTTTTGTAGTGGCTAGAAACTGGAAAATGAATGGATGCCCATCAATTGGAGAATGGTTGGGTAAATGATGGTATATGAAGGTTATGGAATATTATTGTTCTGTAAGAAATGACCAGCAGGAGGAATACAGAGAGGCCTGGAGAGACTTACATCAACTGATGCTGAGTGAAACGAGCAGAATCAGAAGATCATTATACACTTCAACAATGATACTGTATGAGGATGTATTCTGATGGATATCTTCAACATAGAGAAAATCTAATCCAATTCCAATTTATCAATGATGGACAGAATCAGCTACATCCAGAAAAAGAACACTGGGAAATGAGTGTAAACTGTGAGCATTTTTTGTTTTGTCTTGTTTTTCTTCCCAGATTATTTTTACCTTCCGAATACAATCCTTCCTTTGCAACAACAACAACAAAATTTGGTTCTGTACATATATATTGTACCTAGGATATACTATAAGCTATTTAATATGTATGGGAATGCCTGCCATCTAGGGGAGGGGGTGGAGGGAAGGAGGGGGAAAATTCAAGACAGAAGGGAGTACAAGGGATAATGTTGTAAAAAAAATTACCCATGCATATGTACTGTCAAAAATGTTATAATTATAAAAATTAATAAAAAATAAACTATATCAGATTGTTAGCTATCTTGGAGATGGGGAAAAGGAGGAAAGAAGGAAAAAATCTGGAACACAAAGTTTTGCAAAAGTGAATGTTGAAAATTATCTTTGCATGTATTTGGAAAAAATAAAATACTATTAAAAAAAAAGAAAAGAAAAACATTGCTTGACCACAAGGATTGCATAAGGACTTAAAAGAAAATGATCAAGAGATTTGAAATGAAACTATAAGTGAAATATATACTTGTGAAAAATGAATTGAAGGAATTTAAACATCCTAGTACAGAAGGTAGAAAATATTACTCAAGTATGAAATTCCTGAAAATTATAGTATAATTTACAATAATAATTACAATCAAATGAAGCCAGTTACTCTATGAAGCAACAACAAAAAATTAAAACAAAATCTAAACATATGAAAAATCAAGGATAATACAAGGTATCTTGTATCAGAAACAATTGACAGAAACAATGGTCTGGATCAAAGGTTGCATGATTTGGATTTCTTTATCACTATCATTGCAGTGTCTGAGAACAAAATGGATGAGGATGCAAACCTTCAGTTTTTTACAAGAAATAAAAAAAAAAAAAAAACCAAAAACAAACAAAAATACAACTTTTAAACAGTATCTAAGGAGATCATAGTGGGAAATCCAGCAATAGTATCACTAAGAGCTATGAGGTACATACACTTTGTCACATTTGCTATAAATTTGGCCCATTTTACCCCTCCCTGGACTCTATTTACATTTGTTGGAGTGTGGGAGATTTGATTTGGGTGAGATGAGGTGAAATTTGAGTCAGTTATAGTATTGTATTAAATATCCACTTCCAAAAACTAATGAAGTCTGATTGATATCAACATATAATCCAAGAGAAGGCATTCTGATGGGGCTCATGATATAGGAATAAAGAAACAGCCTCCTGATGCCTCAGTTTCATCCTCAGTTTTTTCACAAGTTATTTTTTGTCCAAGATGGAGAAGGAAAGAATACTGACTTTCAGGCTGAAGCTGAGATGTTTGGCTGACTCCCTAAGTGATTCCTTTACAGGGCTTAACTGAAGATGTTCACCATTAAACTCTTAGAGGCTTTATTCTTCTTGATTCTGAATTATCTCCGGATTTTATAGATGATGACCCACAAGAAATCGTTTCCTCAACCAATTCTAAACACACTTTCTGTGCAATGTCACTCCTACTCAAGACTTTAAAGGACATCTAAATTGATTAGAAACTTTAAAAATTTTTAATCTAAGCATATAAAGAGGCAGTCAGCTAACATGGATTTATAAAGTGCTAACTTTGTGCCTGGAACTGTGCTGAGCTCTGTGGATACAAATATAAACAAAAAGAAAGATAGCCCTGCTCTCAAGAAGCATGCATTCTATTAGAGAAATAAAAGGAACCTGAAAAAAAGGAGGCGGGAAATATTTCCATCTTGGGAGGAGAGGGGAAAAGTAGTAAAGTCTAGAGAGAATCAGAAGGACTTGAGGGAAGAGAATAAAATGTGACCATCCTGGACTCATTCTTAAAATAGAGGCTCCTTGAAAGAATTCACCAATAGGAGAAGGGAACCATTTAATAGAATAATATTACAGGAAGAAAAAGAAGTTGAGTCATGGTAGCAAAGTCCAGAGAATCAGAAGTACAACTGAAGGAGTAACATTGATATTGAATTGTTTATTCATTGATGTAATGGACATTTTCAGATCTTGTATATACCTTGTGAACAATCAATGTGTTTTTGTTTGGCTAATGTGTCATGCTATAGCATTTTGTCACTTTAAATGGGATAATTGTCTACACTGACATCACCCTTACATTCTTACCCCGTGTGTTCAGTATGAGGAAAGGGAAGATGTCCTCCATCACGTATTCTTGAAAACAGCTCATTAGCTCTTCAAGTGTATTGATATCAGGCAGAGAATACTATATTATACAAGCTTGAAGGACCAGGCTCTCTTTAACCAGTTCTCTCTTATATCAAGATAACAGAGCCATATAGCTGCAAGGAATTTCAGAAATCACCTGACCCCACCACCTCATGTCTTATGCAATTCTTTTATTGAGAATTGATTTAATTTGCCTGTATCCCAGCACCTCACCCTAGTATCTTTATCTTGAGCTATTATTTATCCCTCATCCATTCCAATCCTCACCTGCTGGTCACTCTCCTCCCTTTTAGATTCAATATTTTTTTTTCATTCCTTCACCAGTGTTATAGTTAAGCAACTAGCTTAATTACAAGAAATCAAGGAAAAATACTTAATAATATCAAGGAATTATGTACACAGAGAACACTCATATTCCATCAAAGCCACTAAGTTATTCTCAAATCTACTAGGGAATATAGGTATATTCCTTATCCCAGGCAAGTCTTAACTCTGTATTCATCTTAGAGAAATTGAAAATGATGGAAAAATAACTTGCTCATTACCACAAGAACAGAATGTCTTTAGGTCTAAGAAGTAGAGCTGCTGACTAGGAACATTGCTAACAGAAGAATTCTAATCTGGCGCAGAGGTGCAATCTGCCACAAATCTTGCTGGTCACTTCAAGTTTGAAAATTAGATTACCAGCAGGATCAATGGCACCTCCCAGTGCTACAGCAGTACAATAACATCCATACCCAATTTCCAATCTCAGCAGGAAGGGACCAAAACAAAATTCTCAGTCACAAAAGCCATATTAACTCTATACCCATTTCCCCCTGTTTCCATACTCCTTACCCATAGTGACATATGTGTGTATCTCTTACTCTGTCCCCTGGGAAGTCATTTTGGGGACTGTCTCCTAATGAATGCACTCTTTTCCCCAAGTCGTTCCAGGAGATAGAATTCAGAAAGATACCTGGTTATCCAGACACAAAGCCTTCTATAATACGCTTGTCTCTTATGCTCATTTTACAGAAAAGGAAATTGAGGCTAAAACAGGCAATGAGTTGCAGAGCTAAGAAAGTGGTTACAAATTCAATTTCCTTGTCATTTTACTATAGCTAAAACTATCCACTCAATTACAAAAACACCAAGAACCTAATTACAGTAGGGTATTATTGTTCAATATCAGCTTTTTGGTCTAATTTTATCTAATTTTCATTTATCTATGAATTAATTGCTCTTGAATCTAGCTAGAATCTCTCAAGTTCTAGCTCTATGCTTACCCAAACTAGAGGAAGGCATTGAGTCATGGTAAAATAATTATGAAAGGACTTTGACCATATTTTCTCTATGATTCTTTCTAGCTCCACTTTTCTATTATTCTACCTATGAAGGAAAAAAGCTTCATTCAAGTCTGTATACCTAGTTATATCTGATAAGATTTTTTTTTTTTGAGAAAGGTTGTGTCCTGGTATCTATTGCCCTCTAGTGGTCAGCTTTTTGTCAAAGGCAGGAAGAAAAGTCTGAATTTCCATAAAATGATGAGTTTGTCTTGGTATTAGCTTTCTAATCTCTATCCCCTCAGCAGCAGTAGATAATATACCTAATATATCAGTACCTTCTACCCCAAAAACAGTCCCCTGGGATTTTTAAACTTCTTCTGAAAAATTCCTCTCCCAATTTTTAACATCAAACTTATTCACTCTCATCCTCTCAACCAATAAACACAAGTGACAATGACTGGTAATGGATTTATGTCCTCTCAAGTCACACAAGTATTTTCTCCAAAGCCTTCAATTATTTCAGTAAAGGAAAAAAGGAGAGAAATCAGAAATTTTCCTCCTTCCACTCAAACTAGGGACTTAAACCCACTACCTTGGCATCTCCCCACCCCTCTCCAGTTCTTTTGTCCTTTCCCCAGAAGCAATCATTTTTCTAAGTGAATCATGGAAAATTTGGAGATACAGTGAAAGGAACAATGTGGGAGAGGCTAGGAGACACAGGGTGACTTTCCTCAAAGGACACACCACTCTCAATGTTAATTCTTATTATGAAGAAGGAAATGTATCCCCTGGTCACTCTCAGAGAACAAACTGACCAGTTAGCATGTGACATCCAGGTGAGAAATGGTAAATTTGAAATTTACATGATGGGGGCAGCTAGGTGATACAGTGGCTACAGCACCAGCCCTGAAGTCAGGAGGACCTGAGTTCAAATCTGGTCTCAGACACTTAACACTTCCTAGCTGTGTGACCCTGGGCAAGTCACTTAACCCCAGCCTCAGGAAAAACAACAACAACAAAAAAGAATTTACCACGATATGTGTGACTATGGGCAAATAACTTAAACTCTCTGGTTACTAACCAACTCCTTAAGAAGATGTCCTAAATTATACATAGTTTTCCATCTATATCAGTAGAGCAGGGCTCCACCCTAATGAAATCAGGAATGTTTAACATATTGGGTGCTTTATTATGTTATAGAAATACATGTTTTAAAACTTCTATAAACTAAAAATAAAATATTTTTTAAAAAATATTCTATTTGGTGCTTCCCGATTCTCTCAAGTTATACATACATAGTTTTCCATTTTCCATCTATATCAGTAGAGCAGGACTCTACTCTATTGAAAACAGAAATCTTTAACATATTGAGTGTTTTATTGTTACAGAAATCTATATTTTATTCTATAAACTAAAAATAAAATAATTTTTAAAAATATTCTATTTGGTGCTTCCCAATTCTTTCAAGTTATACATAGTTTTCCATCTATATCAGTAGAGCAGGACTCCACTCTAATGAAAACAAAAATCTTGAACATATTGAGTGTTTTACTGTTATGGAAACCTATATTTTATTCTATAAACTAAAAATAAAATAATTTTTGAAAAAATTCTGGTGCTTCCCCAATTCCTCAGCTGGAGATGTCCTTTCTTCTATGATCTTCCATAATATTTTGTTTGTACCCTTCCCAGTACACATATAATCAATACCGTATAATGTCAACTTATCTTTCTATAGAAACATATTGCAAAACATTTTCCTCACGACACCTAAATGAACAGTACAAGTATTAAATTCCTTCTTTACAGATGAAAAAAAAAAAGATTACTCAGAGTTTAGGCAATTTATTCATGATAAGAATTGTCAAAGTAATTTTCCTCCAGCTATCTTTGTCTCTTTCCTCCTTCAGAGCCATCAGTGACTTTCTTTTGTCTTCAAGATAAAATACAAAATCTTTAGCTTGGCTTTTAAAGCTCTTCCCAATCAGTCTTTATCAACTGTACTAAGCTCATTGCCCATCATTCCCTTTCAGACACACTATATTCCAGAGGCAGAAGATCCGCTTGCTATCTAGTGAATTCAATGTTCCATCTCCTGTCCCTGGAGCTTTATACAATTTGTAGCTCATATCAAGTATGCACTTCCCTTTCATTGCCATCATTTAGAATCATCAGCTTCATTCAGCTGATGGGCCATGTTCTATGGAAACCTGTCTGAGTCCTTTTACTTGTTAACACTGTCTCTTTCCTCAAATAAAGTCCCAAGAAGCTCTTTATTGGAAAACTTCACCATTGTGCAATAAATCATGAATCTTGGTATTCTACCTCATCACTACCCTCTGCCCCTCTGATCGAAGGATAGTCATCAATTCCAAAACCTCTATTTAAACTCAGTTCAGAATATCTCAGTTCTCACGTGACTACACTACTCTGACATTTCTGACATCATCATGCCCCCTCATCTGGGTATGTCTTTTGTTTTAGTCATTTCACTCACGTCTGACTGTTCCTCACTCCTTTTGGAGTTTTCTTGGTAAAGATCCTGAAGTACTTTGCCATTTCCTTCTCCAGCTCATCTCACAGATGAGGAAACTGAGGCAAATGGGATTTAAAGTCTGAGATCAGATTTGAACTTGGGAATACAGCTTCATGCCTACAAGCTCTCACTTTAATCACTGAGTCACCTAGCTGCCTTGCCTTTTCAGCTTCCTTATGTGTGTATTTTTCCCCATTAGAGAAAAGGATCCTTGAGGACAGATATTGTCTTTTTTTCTTTCATTGTCTTTTTTTTCCTTTTCTTTTCCTTTCTTCCTCTTTACTTTTTTTTTCCTTCTTTCTATCCTTTTCTTTTTTCTTCCTTTTTTTCTCTTTCTTTCCTTTTCTTTTTTCTTTCTTTCCTTTCCTTTTCCTCTTTCCTGCTTTCTTTATTTCTTTTCTTCTTACTTTCTTTCTTTCCTTTTCCTCTTTCCTTCTTTCTTTCCTTTTCCTCTTTCCTTCTTTCTGTCCTTTTCCTCTTTCCTTTGTTCTTTCCTTTTCCTTTCTTTCCTTCCTTCCTTCTTTCTTTTTTCCTTTTCCTTTCTTTCCCTCTTTCTTTTCTTTCTTTCCTTCATTCTTTCCTTCCTCTCTCCTTTCCTTCTTTTCTTTCTTTCTTCCTTTCCTTTTTCATTTTCTTTCTCTTTCTTTCTGTATTTGTATCCCTAGTGAACAGCACAGTGTCTAACACATAATAGATGTTTAACAATTATTAACTATGATTATAACTACTCTTGTCTATTTTATGTTGTTTTACTCCCATCTCCAATAATATACAAGTTTCTTGAGGTTTTGAACTATTCTTGTCCTGTTTTTCTGACTTATCTCTATACCCTCCAGGATGCCCAATGCCTGGCATAGAGTCATCCCTTGGTTCATATGGAGCACAGTCACACAACTAGTAAATATATGAGATTGGACTTAAGCCCAGACTTGCTAGCCCAAGCCCCCTTTTCTATTTACATATGTGTTCATTGTCCCTACTAAATTGTAAGAACCTGGAGAACACTGTTTTTCTGGTATTCTTGTATCTCCCTTACCTAGTATACAATAGGAGCCAACCTTTAGGAAAAGAATCAATAAATAATTATGTGTGTGTGCATGCACATGTATGTATATGTGTTTTCCCTTTGCAGAGATTTTGGAAACCTTACAAGGGCAACACATCAAAACCCTGTTAAAGTTGTTCTTGTCTTAAAGACATCATTGACTAATAGTACAGGACAATACCATTGAAAGTAGGGGAGAATGGATTCTCTGCCATCATTGACTTCTACTGACTTCAACAGGCTTTTGGCACAGCCAGGCAATGATAGATAGACCTTATGATGATAGTCAGTCTTCAGGATATCATGCTTAGTCATTTCCTATTTGTAATGAAAGCAATAAAAGTCAATAATAAAAATGCAGAAAGATTCAACACGCAAAAAAAGGCAAGAGAAAAGACAATTTATTTTTGTTGTCCACAGTCCCAGTGTCAGCCTGGGGTGGGTTAGTGATTATAAAGGGTATTACCTTGCCTCTTAAATTTTAATGGCAGAAAATAAAACTTATTAGAACATAGAGCTGTTGGTCCACTTTCCTGGAAAAGATGAGAGTTTTATTGTCTTAGTGCTCTGACAATGCTTACTTGTTAGAGAATAGAGGTGAGAAGTCAAGATCAAGGAGCCTAAGAATGTAGAATTTTAGAATTGGGGGGAAGACTTTAATACACAGAATATTTTTATTGATGGCATTCGTTTTTCCAACCTATTCACTTCCAATTATATCTCTTTTTCTTCTCATACCCAACAAACCATATCTTGGATCCAAACAAGAAGAAATCTAGGCATCAAAATACATGAAGTTATGGACTTATAATCAGAAAAGTCAGTTTAAATCTTACCTCAGACTCTTACTACCTGTATGATTTAATCTGCCTGCTCCAGTTTCCTCATTTAAAAGATGTAACTAATAATAAATCCTACCTTCAATGGTTGTTGGAAAGGTGAAATAAAATATTTGTAAAGCACTTCACAAATCCTAAAAGTATTATATAAACTCTATTATTTAAAAGGAGTTAAAATAAGTTTGGCTAATCCAAGTAACCTATCAAGAGTGTACAACTAGTAATGTAGTGCGACTTACTCATTATCTCCCCCCTCTATAATAAAGGACATGAAGTCTATCTCTCAACTCTTCTCAGAAACAAGTTTGATCTTCGTAATTATCAGAATTCACTTTTACTTTTTTATCCTTCTCATTTATATTATCATTCTGCTTGTTTCTCTCTCTAACAGTTTTTCCATGTTTCTCTGATGTCTTCATCTTTGTCATTTCTGATGACACAGATTCCATTAGAATCACGTACCATCACTTATTCAGCTAGCCGCAATCAATCACCACCTACTGAATTATTCTAAACCTCCATTTTCTCATCTATAAAATTATGATAATATCTATGGTATCACTCTCACAAGGTTATAAAGATCAAAAGTAATTTTGCATATGTAAGAGTTTTTGTAAACTTTAAGGCACTATATGCATATAAATATCAGTTATTTTAAAGTATTATGTATTAGAATGTAGTGCTCTTTGAGGTCAAGAATTATTTTTTTCTTTTATTCTCTCAGTATAGAATAGCATCTGTCATATAGCAAGCACCAAATAGGTCCTTGTTGATCAATAATATAACTGCCAGTTATTATTATCATCATCACCTAATCAGTGTAGACTGACATTACTTTCTACATAGAATAAATAAAATAGAATAAATCTCTTACCAACACTTCTCTCTTAAATGGTGTTTTTGGAAAACACGACCTGAGAGACAGACCAGGAGATGGCAGGCAATACCTTTAGTTTCTTTTCCTTATAATCAATCTTCCCAATCTAAGGCAAGACTTTGACTGCAATTTAGACCTCAAAGAGACAAATATCCATTTTGTCTCAACATAGCTCTATACTCTCTTCTTTGTCTCCTGAATTTTCAGGTTCTCCTTAATTGTATAAGTAGAAAAAGCCAAGCCTGGTTAGGTGAAAGGACAATAATCACCAGAAGCATAACTAAGGTGTGAAGTCTGGGCTTCATCCCAGGAGGCTGAATTTAGAAGGCACTGAGGACATAGCAATGTCTGAGAAGGAGCCACATCCTCCTAAGCTCTAATATTAGCAGAATCTTTAGGGATCTTGCTATAGTACTCTCTGTCCTTTCTCACAAGGCATGTCCCAGTCCTTTCCCCATGTTCCCTTCAGCCCTACCTTTTGAACCCTTTACCCCAGAGAATAATTTGTGCATCTTGCCATCAGCACAATGATTTGTACTTTAGGTTCTGCTCATCATAAATTCTCTTCTCCCCTTAACACTAAGCATTGTTTCCTATCAACAACCACTCACTAGCTCTTATGAATCCTTCCCTTTTACTTGCCCTCTCATAGGACTTCACCCCTGACAAAGCATCTTCACATTCATTATGTCATTCAGCCCTCACACCAGTTCTAAGAGATGGACAGAAGAAGGGATTCAGTATTCCCATTTTATAGGTGGGACAGCCACAATAGTCCAGAAGGTATAAGCCTAAGATCTCCTAACCCCCAAGGGGCAGAACTAAGACTAGAACCCATATTGTCTAATTCCTGGTCCAATGAGCTTTGCATTATGTCATGTGGATTCAAAAACTTGACCCTGCTCACCCTACTTTGAGCACCAGAGTGGGATCCCACTCAGTATTTCCCTGGGAATTTTGCCCCAAGCATACAAGGCATGATCCAGTTATTGTGTTTTTGTTTATAATTTATCTATAATGTCAGCAAAGACAAGTGAATTAAACAGCAATGTATATGCATGTGTATATGTATTATGTGGATATGCAAATGTATGTATATGTGTGTATGAGTAGTTATATATATGGGTATGTGTTTATGTATATGTATATGTGTGCATGTTTAAACATAAATATTAGCATATACATATGTATACGCATGTTTGTGATATGTGTATATATGTGTGTATGTGTTTGTACATATAAATGTGTGTATATATAATATATATATAATATTACACGTATATATAAAATGGAAAGGTCAGAAAGTCAGTAAGGTCACAAACCAAGTTTCCTACAATTATTTAGATAATTAGGAACCAAAAAGATTTTTTTGTCCCTTAAAAAAATCAAAATAACAGCATATTTCATGACTGTCGTTAAAATCTCCCTAAAACCACATCCTCAGCCTGATGCTATGGTAAAAGGCTGGATTTGAATTAAGAGGCCCTGATTTCAATTTCTGCACTGCACTCAGTTCTGAAGTGAACTTGGCCAAGCGACATCGTCATTCTGAGCCTTGGTTTCCCCATCTATAGAACGATTAGGCTTGGTCTAGTTGCCAAGACTTCCTAAGCTCCTTTCCAGTTCTAAATCTGTGACTTTCACAACCTGCAGGGTCTCCTGTGCCAATATCCACATAGATCTGCCAAGGCCCATTAATGACCAGAGAGCAGCAGCCAGGAGGTAAAGCATCTCAAGAGGACTTTGTAAAGTGTTTCCAGAGTGCTTTCTCTGGAACGGTTCCCCTGCAGACCAAATCACTTCCAAATATAGTGAAGGATGAGATAAGACTTGGAGAAGCCTGTGTAACAACAGGGACTCTTATTGCATGAATTTGGACTTGACTTAGGTCAAATAATTTCACATCCAGTCTCCCAGTTAGCCCTCCCAGCAGTCAATATGGTCATTAGACTGTCAGACAGGCAATTAAGCCCGTCCTGGACAACCACTGATTGAGGGGATAACCCTCAGAAGCTTTACCAACACAGCTCCCCACTAAACAGGGGCCAAGTTTCATTGAGGCTCCCCTCTCCCCCTAGTACCCAGCACCTTCTCTGTTCATGATTAAAATGACTGGCTTTTATATACCACATTAGGTTTTCCTGTTATTTGTATGTAATATCTTCAAATATCACATCAGTCAGAGGGAGATATTAAAGATGTCATAATTTTCATTTTACAGATGAAATGAGATTACAATTTATAGTGTCTAGAACATAGTAAGGACTGTATATACATATCAATTATCATCATCATTATTATTATAATTTCAGAGACAGTGAAGGCTAAGAAAAGAAATTATTTGCCTAAAGTCACACAGTCACACAGGTTGTATGGAGTCCATCAGGAGAAGGATTTAAATCCAAGTTTCCCTGGTTCCAAATCCAATGCTCTAACCATTGTACAACATTACTTCTATATTTTGTTTGCTTCCCCCCACCCAGAACTGTGAGATTATTCTTGTAGAAAAGTTGTTCATATGGAAACTACTTCTAGCAATGCAAATTTTTAATTACTATGTCTTAAACAAGTTGCTAGGGATCATGTTACTCATGGTCAAAGGTACTATAGCAAAACTTGAATCCTTGGTCTTTCTAACTCTAAAGTCAAGCCTAAACTAATAATCAATTAATTACTTGATCTATTCATTCAACAAGCATATTTTTAAACCTCTGACTGTGTGAAGAACTACAGTTATAAAAATAAAAATGAAACACTGATGTGACTTCAAAGGGTTTCTATACAATAGGGGGGAAACAACATATACACAGATCATGTCAATATTAAATTAGAGGAAATTGTGATTTCATCCATGTAGGGAATTCGGTGGAAGGAAATTCTCTCTATCAGTGGAGATCAGCACCTGCTCTGAAATATAATCAAGAGATTTGGGCCACTAGCCCAATCAAACAACCATTATGTGGGAGAGTCAAGACTTGAACCTAGACTTTGTGCCTCTGAAGTCATCTCTCTATTCATTATAACATAACTGCCTTATTTACAAAAAAATGTACAAAGTGAGTCTAAAGAAATGTGAGAGGAGGGCACTGTGCTGTCTCAAGCGAGTGTTCAATACATGGTTGTTGAGTCAGTGAATCAATCAACTAGCGTTTTATTAAGCACCTAGTGTGTGTTGAGAAGCTGAATGTACTAGGAGAGGGCTTTGTTCTTATTAGGTGCAAATGTTTATTCCTGGATTAATCAATGGTGTTTAAGGTGATGCTCCCAAAATATTTATTTGGGAATTTCAATTGCAGGAACCATTTATAATAAAATATGGAAGGATTTGCAATTTTTAAAAAGTGAATCAGAGTACTCAAACTGTAATCCTTGTTCTTCTTCCTTGATGGAGGTGTATTTCAGTCTTTTATTTCTCTCCTTTAGAAAGAGCTCTGACCAGTGATCATATGATAGTGCAGCCACAGCAATATCTCTCTGGGTAATCCAGTGCATACACCTTGTTCTCCAAACCATAGATGTAATAGACATAAGTCTTCCCATGGTACCAATAATGAACTTCTGTTAATGGGATTAGCTCAATGGTTTGACGCTGAGGAAACACAATAAACAAGAATCTTAGGTAAGTATAGTCTCTGCTTTAAGTCCTTCCCCACTCCAATCTATCTTCCACATAAATGTCAAAGCTATTTTCTTTACGCTCAAATTAAACCTGTCTCTCCTCAACTCTGGAAACTCCTATGGCTCCCTATTGCTTCTCAGATAAAATAAAATCTCTCCAATTAGTTTTGAAAGTCCTTCACAATTTGGCTCCAACCTATCACAGACTACCCCAATCCATTATACCTCATGACCCACTCAAACTGAACTGCTCTCACCCTGTTCCTCTCTTACAAAACCCCATCTTCTCTTTCCATCAGTCATCTCCCTTACCCTAAATATACTTCCCACCCCCTCCCCCTTATAGACTATCTCACTTCCTTCGTGGTAGAGCTCATGAACTACCTTCTACATGTCTACAGACCAGTACAACATATCTATACCAACCACATACCTACAGACAACCACCTTCCTACTCCCCAACAGGTATTCCCTCACTACACTGTATTTAACTCCCTTACATTTATTTTTTTTTATTTCTTGTACATGTATTTGCTCTGTATATGTTTATAGCATGTAAGCTCATTGAGAGTAGAAATTATTGATTTTTGGCTTTTTATTCCAGAATCCAGAAGAGTGCCTAACAATAAGTGCTTAATAAATGCATATTCCTGAGGTATTGACAGACCACAGCCAAAGGATGAAAATGTTGAAAATGCTCCTCCCCCACATCCCTAGAACAAAATGTTTCAGGCTCTATGTTAAGACCTGGGGATACAAATACAAGTAAAAAGATAGTCCCTGCCCTCAAAGAACTTCCATTTTAATTGCAGAAAATAACACCCAAAGGGAAGTTGAAAGAAAGGTTGGGGACCAGCATGGAACACAGTACTGAATTAGAAAGACAATCATGGGTGGGGCTGGGGAGGAGAATGTCATCTATGGATGAAAGCAGTGAGCCTTGGAGACATTAAATGACCTCCCAGAAGACACCTAAAATTGTAAATTGAAAGCATCTCTCTTGATTCCATGTCTAGTACTCCATTATCTCCAGTCTCTTTGAAGTCTTCAGTATGAAACTGAAGGTACATAGATTCTGGATTTCTGTTTTTTCATTGCTACAGTCTAAAGTTCAATTTCAAATAAGAAAAGAAGATATGAAAATAATAATAATTAATAACAGTATCAATACTTCATTTATATAGTTAGGGTTTTCAGGTTTACAAATTACTGGCAACAATTTTGTGAGATAGATCCTATAATTATTATTTATTTCTGAATTTTACAGCTAAAGAAACTGAGACTTAGGGGTTCAAGTGACTTACTGATCACATGGTTAATAAGTGCAGGTAAAAGTTATAATTAAATCTAGTTTTCCTTATTCCAAATTCCACATCCTTATTCCTTTAATTACATCCTTTAATTATCAAAATAGGAATTAAATTTTTGATCTAGGTGGAAGTAAAGAGCAATGAGTTCTTGGCCAGGCATGAAGCATCTAATAAATGCTGAGAAGAATACATTTGCTTAGATTTCTACTTAGAAAATCATAGGAAAGGCAACATCCTAGTTTGTTTGTTCATTTGTTTGTTTTTAAGGAATAAAGAAAAGAATCTGCAGACTATAGGCCAGTAAACTTAATTTAAATTCTCATAAAAATTCTAGAAAACATAATTAAAGAGATGGTTGACAAACATCTATTTTTTTTTTTAAAAAAGATCCATCGTGTTTTTATTGAGAATGAATCATGTGAGACTTCTTTTATTTCCTTTTTTGATAAGATTACTAAGCTTGCACATCTGAGCATGCTAAATAGTTTACATAGATTTTAGCAAAGCATTTGATATAGTATCTCATACTATTGTTGTGAAGAAAATGAAGAGATATGAACTAGACAATCATATAATTAAATGGATTTTGAATGGGTTGAATGCCTCGACTCAAAGAGTTGTCATTAATGTATCATTAATTGTCAACTTGATGTGTCATCTTCTGTAAAGAGTGTCTCTGAGATCTATGCTCAACCTTACCCTGTTTAATATTTTAATCAGTGACTTGGATAAAAGTAAAAAATGTCATGCTCATCAAAATTGGAAATGACAACAAGCTTAGAAGAAGAGTTAGCACACCGGATGCCAAAATCATCAATTTTTAAGAAGGGTATTCACTTGCTAAAATATTGGAAAGACATACTATTAAGTTAAATTATTCATGATCTATTGGAGGAAAGAAGAAAAAGCAATGGAAAGCAAACTAAAGTCAAAGTCAGGGCTACAGACTATTAAGGGCTAATATAGTTGGCTCCATACCATCATTTTCTGTTTGGTTTCCATGGAGATCAAGACTTTGCAATACTCTGGATGTTCATGAGCCAAGCAGATGTTTGGGTTCTCTTGGCTAGCCATAGTTTCCTAGCCAGGAATAACTCCTTTTTTTCTTTCTCCATTGGTGGAAATACCACCCAAATACTTATTAGTGAGTGAGAAGACAGAAGGAATAATAATAGTAACTCACATTTATATAACACTTACAAGTACAGAAAAAATGTTCCTCATGATCACCCTGTGGGGTAACCTCATTTTAAATGAGGAAACCAAGGCTTAGAAAGGTAATATAACTATTTCAAGGTGACACAGTCTATAAGGATCAGGATAAGAATTCAGAATTATATAATCTGAGAGGTGGAACTAGCAAAGAAACCACATGGTCTACCCTGAAAAGGAATGATATGAGTAAAAATGGAGATGAAAAAATGTACTACCATGAAGGAATATGAGATAGACCAGTCTTGATCCTTGATAGACACAGGAGTCGTGGTAGAGCAAATGATCAAAGATGATGGGAAGTACAGAGCACAGGTTTGGTTTTATGCATATTGAGTGTGAGATAATTTCAGCATAGCCAAGTAAGAAATGTCTAGTGAGAAGCTAGGTAGAGAACTGAACAGATAGAATGGGAGAATTAAAATATCAAAAGTGGAACCAAGAGAATAGGATGCAGTTCCAAACTCTGCTATTTACTGGCTATTTACTATGGTAAATCCCATAGCTTCTCAGGTTGCATGTTTGTAGAAATAATGATCCCTGTAAAATGGGGATAGTGACTTTATAGAATAACCCTATAGGTAAGAGGGAATTACCCTATAAAATGAAAGATGTGAAATATTATCAAAAGTTCAAGACAATAATTATATACCTATCTAAACATGCATACAAAATATAGTATTTCTATATGCATATATGTGCATTTATACAATATGTGTAGATGTAAATATATGCATATATCAAAAAGGGTGAAAGGGAAAATAATCTATGTATATATGTAAATATATGTTTGTGTGTATGTTATTATTCATATAAGTATATATATATATATATATATATATATATATATATATATATATATATATATATATACACACACACATCTGATCAGATACAATCTGAAGGCCTGGGCTCAGATCTCATCTCTGAAGTTTCCTTTTTATGGGACTTTCCCAACCCTGCTCCTCAATTTCCTCTTTAAAATAAGATTAGAGTTAAAAGCCCTTATACTTGTTTTTAGCTTTGGGTCTATCATCCATATCTGAGGAAGAATTCCCTCTATGATCTATAAAATTAGTGGTCAGCAAAAATCCAGGTTTCCTGATACCATTCCCCTTTGCCCTCCCTGTGTGGTTGGCAACAATGGAAAAAAAACCTAAGTGACAGGAGGTCTAGTCCTGCCTTTGCTACTCACCTCATCAGTTGTGTGACCTGCATGAGTATTTTTTCTCCTAGGCCCTTATTTTCCTCATCTGCAAAATGAGAGATTTGGACCACATGATCTCAAAGATTTCTCCCAGCATTGGCATGTAGCCCATTAAAAGGAAGGAGCCCCTTACCCCTGAAGACCAGTGGTAGTGGTTAAAAGGGGTATGTTCTGAAAATGTGGGCTCAAGGGTACCCAGAACTCTCTCTAATGCTTTTAAACATTCAGGGAACAGTTGAAGTTAGAACTGAAAGACTAGAGAAAAAAATATTTTTTTTCAAAATCCTTCAGATAGCCAGAGTTGTGGCGACCAGTTGTAAACCCTGCTTTTTAAAATATAAAAATTGTTTTCTTTGGATTACAAAGATTGCGATATACCCCTTCTTCTAAGTTTGGTTTAAAGCCCTAGGAAGAATGGCAGATTGCCTATTACCTCCAAAGCCATCCAAGTGGCTGGCCAGTAATTCACTGGACACCTGCTTTGTCTTTCTTTGTCATCCTGAAGAGACAAATGATGAAATTTCTCTGAGCAAAAGTAGACCTCCCTTCTACAAGTAACTCTGAATGGTAGCTGCCCCCACCAATAATTACTGACCATTCTTTTCCTTTAAACCCTTTTTTCACATATTGGTATGACTTTTGGTCTTTGCATTGAAAATAAAACAATCTTGCGAAGCAATTTTGAGCAATCATCTCTTTTCTGAATAGTGTTTTATGTTTATAGAAGCCCGTATATTTATTTTTTCTTTTACCCTTACAAGGCACATAAATGGCATATTAGATAGAGCCCTGGTCCTGGAGTCAGGAAAAGTTAAATTCAAACTTTACCTCAGACACTTGACTGGCTATGTAAATCTGTCTGCCTCAGTTCTCTCACTTGTAAAAAAAAAAAAAAAAAAAAAAAAAAAAAAAAAAAAAAAAAAAAAGGATGATAATAATAAAGTACCTATCTCCCAGGGTTGTTGGAAGCATCAAATAGGATGATTTTTATACAAAAGATGTGTAGTACAGAGCCTGGCATATAAGGCTTAATAAATGGTTCTTCCTACTCCTCACTCCTGCTTTTTCTAGGATTTTCAAACAGTTGATAACACATAGCCAGGGCAAGGCAATATGATAGGGGAAAAAAAAAACCCTAGATGTTTCCTCATCCATCAAACAAGAGTGTCAAACTCAGAAATCTCTAAGGTATCTTACTGCCAGAAGTAAAGACAAAACAGCCAGAGAGAGAACAGCGACAGAGAGCCAGACAGAGAAACATAAACAGAGATAGACAGACAGACAGACAGAGGTGGGGAGAGGAAGACAGGGAGAAATAGAGACACAGAGACAGAGAGGGAGGGAGAGACAGAGAGAGAGAGACAGAGACAGGGAGAGAGTCTAGCACCTAGCACACAAGCTTACTTTAAAGATGAATCTGTCCAATTTTCTAAAGGGAAAGAAACCCAAATAACCTACCTCCCACACTATTCTCCCAAAGAATCTCTAATTCCTAATAAACATCAGTTCCAATGTGAATGTTAGAAGGAAAAGAATCATGGAATCCCCAGTTCCCCAATTGTACTCAGTGACCAACAAGTCCAAGCTACATTTGAAAAAGAATCTGTTTCTTGGCACAAAATAGCAGAGTTGCCATCCAGGCTTTACTTGAGTACCTCTAGTAGCTGGCATCCAAAAGCAACCCATCCCATTGTGGGAGTAATTTTAATTCTTCAGAAGTTTTTTCCATACGTGGAGTCTCAATTTGATGCTATTGTCATCTTACCCATGACTGCTCCCTTTGCCCTCATTCTGGGAGCCAAAAGTCCAAATACAACCACTCACCCATAATTGAGTGATTGCCTCTCCTATTTCAGGTTTGAGAAGATGAGGACCAGAAAGGTCTATTCACTTATTCAAGGTCACACAACAAAACATGAGCTAGGCTGAAATTTCTAATCTCTCATTCTGGTGTGTTTCCTATTTTCACCATGCTGCTTCTGGGAATAGTAGAAACCTTGTATGTAATCAGACAGTAGTATTCCCTTATGTATACCATCAGAATCCCCAGACCAAATTTCCTTTCTCTTTAGATGCAAAGGACTTTAGGGATATTTTGTCCTGTGAAAGTCACAGGAATCATTTCCTCTCATCCGTCTCTAATTGTTTCCTTAATACTAATAAGATCTCAGTATCATTCACAAGAATAAGGGAATTTAGGGATAATCTAGCCATACCCTCTCTTGTACAGATGAGGAAATTTAGGGCTAAAGAAATTAAGTGATTTACAAACAGTTACACAGGTGCTAGAGGAAGTGGCTGAACTTAGGTCTGCTAACTTCAACATGAGTTTTCTTTCCGCTGTACCAGATACACCTGTAATCAAAGATCAATCAAATGTAAATCTTTTCCTGAAATTTCAAGCCCTTGGGAAGCAGGAAACACAGTTCACAGCTGTCTCCTTTACAAGAACAAATTGACAATTTAACTGCTCAAATTGCTCTCCTTGCCCTTATGGGTGTCTGGGAAAAAAAAACAACTCAGAAGCCCTGAATTCTAATCCCACATCTACAACTCACTAGCTGTGTGCCCTGAAGTGACCCATGCCTTTTCTGGACCTCAGTTTCTGATTTAGAAAATGAAGAGTTTGGGCAAAATGACCTGAACCATTTCCCCCAGCGGTGTAATTCCTGCAATCTCTGTAATTATTTTTATCCCTTGAATAAAAAGCGGAATTCCTTTCAATCCCTTTGTTGCTTGGGTATGTCTATTAACAATTCATTTTCAGAGTTTGGGCAAATGCCCCTACCAGAAAACAATTAAGGCTGGTAAAGTTCTCACCCAGATTAAACTGGGTGTCTACTGCCATCTAGTGCATTACAAAAAAATTGCAGTTAATTCAGCTAGATTGAAAAGGCAGGCAGATAAAACCAATATTTTTGTTTTCCTGAGGCAATTGGGGTTAAGTGACTTGCCCAGGGTCACACAGCCAGGAAGTGTAAAGTGTCTGAGATCAATTTGAACTCTGGTCCTCCTGACTTCAGGGCTGGCGCTGTATCCACTTTGCCACCTAGCAGCCCCTAAAACCTATATTGCCTTTTTGCCCTTCATCCTCGTAGTCCTGCTGGGATGTCACAAAGAAATGAGAGGAGAAATAATGTGGAGAGCAGAGAGCCTTGCATTCTGAATCAGAAATAGTCCAAGTTGGAAGGGACTTCTGCAATCATGTAGTGCAAATATGGTCCCATGCTTTTGCCAACTGGCACTTCACTCTCCAGAATTGTTTAAATTTTCAGTGTGAAAATTTACAACTCAGAAATCTGCAAATGTTACATATCAAAGGTTGATTTATTATTTTGTTGATTTCTAGACTTAAGAAAGTGATGGAGAGAATGTTAGTAATGCAGATTAAATTTCAATATGTATCATGTATATAACCCCGATCCCAGAGGCTGATTGTTAAAATTTTATCAGCACGCCCTTAAGTCTAGACTGTAAATGAAAGATATTCCCCTCTAAGATATATCAGAGAAGGGATCATCCATGTTTTGCTTGAAGACCTCCAATGATGGGAATCCCACGATCTCCCAAGACAATACATTTGATCTGCAGATATCTCTAATTTTAGGATTCTCCCCTCCCTTCATTTTTAGCCATGTCACAGATACTTTCTTACCCCAGAATTTCAACTTTGTACTTATTTAATCTAGTGCTGGAACATAGCAATCACTTAATTATTATTAATTTGATTATTAATTTGATTTTAATTGACGGAATGACCCCATGTTGATCTTACTTCTGCCCTTTGGAGCCAAGCAGAACAAATATAATCTCTGTTTCACAAAACAACCCTTGGTATACTTGAAGTCAAATATTATAATCTCTCCTGAGACTGTTTTCTCCTAGAAAGGCATCCTAATCCCTCCAACCAAGCTTCATATGTCTTAAGGTTGTTGAAGTCAAAGCTCTGTGTAAAGAACTTAAGAAATGGAAGCAAAGAGAAGTTCATTTGTGAGGAAAGTCATAATGGATTTTCTTGCCACTCAACACACCCATTACTCTGTCTTGTTAGGATTACTAAGTAAGAACTGAGGTTGTCTGGATAGTGACAAGGTGAGAATTCAGGTTTTCTGGACAATTACAAGGCGCGAACTCACTCCTCCTCGGGGGCTAGGCCGCAACGAGTAGGAGGGCCGCCGAGGTGGGCCTGGAAGCCTAGGGCGTGGGCCCGGGTGGAGCCGCCGCGGGTGCAGATCTTGGTGGTAGTAGCAAATATTCAAACGAGAACTTTGAAGGCCGAAGTGGAGAAGGGTTCCATGTGAACAGCAGTTGAACAAATCTTGCCTGGATGTTTTCTCACTTGCTCTTGAAGTTCCTTAAAGAGCTGATACATATTGGAGGCTGCAAATTTTATTTGGGCTGTGGCGATTCTTTGTACTACACCTACTGAATAGGCTGAATCAGTAATTATATTTACGTCTCCTGGGTAATAAGTGAGAGCTAGCATGATAGCAAATAATTCATTCTGTTGAGTGGATTCAAAAGGAGTCCTGATTACTCTCTTTATGGTTAAATCATGAGAGTATATGGCACAAATATTTTCTTTGGAGGCATCTGTAAAGATTGTTGGTCCTTTAAGAGGAACCTTAGAAACCTTTTCTTCAAAAATCCATCGCCAATTATGTAGTAGCCGGCTTATCTTTAATGGAGATCCATGTGCAAAATTTGGAGCGGTGGCCAATAAAATTTGCCATTCTGGGATGGTCTCACAGCATACATTAATCTGTGCGTTAGTATAGAATGTGTATATTTTTTCAGGACTTATTCCAGATAATTGTATTACTCTCTTAATAGCCTTTAATAAAATCCTAGCCACAAGCACTGGGTAAGGTGTAAGGCTTTGTTCTGGTTGTGCTGGGAGGTTCACCCACTCAATCACTCTGTCTCCTTGATGAAGGACTGCTGTGGGTGCCTCTTTTGTAGCAAAAACTGATATTTCCAAGGGTTTTTGAGTGACTCTTTCAACCACATTGGATAAAGCCAGTTCAACTTCTCTCAAAGCCTTTTGTGCTTCTTTTGTAAGCTGGCGTGGTGAATTTAAAGCACTGTCTCCCCTTAAAATGTCATATAGAGGTTGTAGTTGATTGGTAGTTAAGCCTAACACTGGACGCATCCATTGGATATCTCCTATTAATTTTTGAAAGTCATTTAAGGTGTTCAACTTCTCTGTTCTTAAAGAAAGCTTTTGTACTGTGAGTGTCTTAGGATATACTTCATATCCTAAATATTGAAAAGGAGCATGTCTTTGAATTTTTTCTGTAGCTATATGCAGTTTGTAGTACTTTAATGTTTCCATGGTCCTTTGTAGACATGCTTCTAACATTTGTTCCTCAGGTGCACATCCCAAAATATCATCCATATAATGTAACAATATTACTTTTGGAAAGGC
The DNA here is from genome assembly GCF_048593235.1 of Sminthopsis crassicaudata. Taxonomy (NCBI): domain Eukaryota; kingdom Metazoa; phylum Chordata; class Mammalia; order Dasyuromorphia; family Dasyuridae; genus Sminthopsis; species Sminthopsis crassicaudata. The sequence goes on along the minus strand of NC_133617.1, from coordinate 707,103,947 downwards.
TTTTCTTACTGGAGCAAGAGCAGCTGCAACATACATTTGGCACATAGTAGGGCTGTTTTTCATTCCCTGTGGCAAAACTGTCCATTCATATCTTTTATAAGGCTCGGCCAAATTAACACTAGGCACTGAAAAAGCAAATCTTTTCATATCCTCCTTATCTAGAGGGATAGAATAGAAACAATCCTTAATGTCTATAACCCATAGAGGCCATTCTCTTGGCAACTGAGTAGGAGATGGAAGTCCAGGCTGAAGAGTTCCCATAGTTTCCATCTGTTCATTTACTCTTCTTAGATCAGTTATCATCCTCCATTTTCCAGATTTCTTTTTCACCACAAATACTGGGGAATTCCAAGGACTTAGAGAAGGCCGCAAGTGTCCTTGGTCAAGTTGTTCTTGCACTATGTCTAATAAGGCCTGAATTTTATCACTTCTTAAGGGCCACTGTTCTACCCACACTGGTGAATCAGTCTTCCACTGAATAGGAACTGGTGAAAGTGCAGGTAGGCCTTCAACAGCAGCCCTGCCTAAAAAGCCGAAGTGCTTATTTGTAATCCTATCTGCTGTAAAATGTCTCTTCCCCACAGATTGATGGGGATTTTTTCAACCACAAAAGGAGTAAAAGCTCCTGTTTCTCCTTCAAATACCCATCTCAAAGGTCTAGCACTAACTTCTGCTGCTATTGATCCTCCCACCCCAGACATATAGGTGTCTGCTTTAATCTTTGGCCAGTGACCGGGCCAATTGGCACCTCTAATAACTGTATAATTGTATAATAATAACTGTATAATAATTGAGGAGCAGAGTTTACTTGTAACCTGGGTACAGATTGCTAAACTCTTGGCTGCATTAAGACGCACATCCCCTTGGTTCTTAGAGGAAGAAAAGATAGATGTAGATAAATGGAAGCTAGTGGGATATGAAATGAAAGAATTTCAAGCAAAAAATGGGCCTCGTTCAATTTCTGCAGAAGTATTTTATATCTACAACATAGTTCAATTAGCCTTAAACTATCAAGCAAGTTGTAGGAGAAGGAAAAGTTCTAAAAATGAACAGAGGAGGAAGTGTGAGGAAAAAAGGAAAGATCAAGATCTTTCCCTAGAGCAAGAGGATTTAAATGAGGAATTATGGTATGATTCTCTTGAAGAAGCTTCAACCCTGCCTAGAGAACAGATTATTGACAGGCCCACATCACTGTCTTCCATTTCTGTGCCTCTCCACTGGCTACCCATATACCAGGAATGCTTGCCCTCAACCCATACAACCTCTTTATTCTTTACTTCTTTATTTCTGTCCAATGATACTACCATCTTCTCAGTCACAAGCTCATACTCTATGTGTTATCCTTAACTCCCTACTCTTTCACCCCCATGTTCATTTGGTTGTCAAATCCTGTCAATTTTACTTTAGAACCTCTTTGATATATACTCCCTTCTTCCTCTCAAAGGAAGGGGTGGCCACTACACTGGTCTAGGATCAGACCACTTCATGCCTGGACCATTTACAGTCTGATGTTTGGTTTCTTTGAGTCTCTCTCTATACCAGTCCATTCTTCTCTCAATTAGCTGTCAAATTAATCTTCCTAAAGCCCAAGTTTGGCCATGAAAAACCACATATACCCCCTGCCCATAAAATAAAAATAATAATAATCTCTAAGATAAAATATCAATTCTTCTCTTTGCCTTCCAAAGTCCTTCATAATCTGTCCCCTTCCTACCTTTCCAGGCTTCTTATACTTTATTACAATATACACATATAAGCATATATACATGCATACATACATGTATGTATTTCCTGATTCCTGACAATTAGCATTTTCACTAGTTCCCTTCCATGTTTGGAATTCTCTTTTCTTCCCAACTCTGCCTTCTGGCATCCCTGGCTTCCATTAAGCTTCAGATAAAATCTCACCTCCTGTAAGAAGCTTTCCCAAATCTTGTTCGTGCTAGTGTCTTCCTTCTGTTGATTATCTCCTATTTATTCTTTATATTGCTTGTCTGGACCTCATTGCTTGCATGTTTCCATTAACCTCTGAACTTTGCTACACATTACTTTAATTTTCTCTGTAGAATCTTAAGATTTAAGATAAGAATCAAAAAAACTAGACTCAATTAAAAAATCAGTTTAAAGTCAATCTGATTGATTCACTTGTTACTCAAACAACATCCTTTTCCGAAATTCAAGACAAATGATAACTCCTTGATGACATTTTTTGATTCAGACCTATAATTTCATTAGTAAAGGGTCATTTCAAATTTAAAATTTCCTCTTCAATTTAGATTATCAGTCATTCTAGGAGGAACTTAAGTGGGACCTAAATTCATGTTTTCTTGCTTCTCGTTGGCTCTTTCACCACTCCACCATTTGATGTTGTTCCTAGTTGATGTTGTCCAAAAGACTTCAGTTGGGTAAATAAAATCGGGATGTGGACAATGGAAATAGCCTAATTTCAAAAGACAACAGATTTGGGGTTTTGTCTTGTCTTTGCTACTTCATGATCTTGACTTCCTACTCCATAAGTCTCAGCTGCCTTCTATTTAAATTAAAAACCTAAGAGATCATCCAGTCCAGACCTTCCAACTCCCTGTCCTATGTTCCTTTCATTACATCAGAGGTGTCAAACACATAAGCTATTAAGTCATATTTGGGCCACAACATACTCATGTGGTCCAAATAAGATTAAAATATATTTGGCAAAATTTTAACCACAATAAATAAAAATATAATTAAAACATACATAATCTTGCTTTGTGATTTGCTAAGATAATTTGTACTATAGGCATCTTTATATACTATTTAGGTGCCCCTATTTCTGTCTGAATTTGATACAACTGCAGTGCATCATGTTGCCTCTTAAGATTCTTCTACAGAATATCAGAATGTAGAAACCACATCTGGTCCCTCAGCTCAGAATTTCTATCTCCCTATTGTCCATCACCCATTGCCTTTCTACTGACCTGTTGGAGAACCCGAGACCTCCCAGCCAAAGCATTACTGTGTTCAGCAATGCCTCTCTGGGATGCTAAAGATATCTCCTGTTTGGGGAAGTCAATGATAGGATATACCTAAAAGAGAAAAATAAGCAATAAATTAAACTTATACCTTTAATTCTCTTTTTGGTTTGAGGCAGAAAAATTAAAATTCTTCAAATATGCAAAGGGTAGTTATTCAAAATAGGGTTCAGACAAGCTTTGTTTTGCACCCAAAGAGGAAAACTAGGAGCAATGAATAAAGGTTGCATTGAGACAAAGTTAGTCTTTGTGTTAGAAACAGGGTATATTTCTCAACAATTAGAGCTATCCAAATATGTAATCTGCTGCCTTGGAAGAAACAGGACTTCAGATTGAGATAAGCCTATATAAGCAAGGCTGATATTACGCAGAAATAAAATGGGTGGCGCCCTAAGTGATTCAATGTGAAAAGTACCAAAAGCCCTCTACATTTTAACAAAAACAAGCAAAACCCAGCCCTCCACTGCTTGAAATTATTTTATGCTAATCATTTTTCTCCCCTTGGAATCCTCTTTAAGGCTTAGTTTCCTCATTTATTGTATGGGGAGGAATTCAAATTTCTAAAGAGCTTTAAGGTTGTCAAAAAGTCTTGTCCTTTATAGCTAACAATAATCCTGTGAAAATAGGTAAAGAAAATGTAGCTGTTTCTTCTTTACAGATGAGGAATCTAGAGTTAAGAAATGAGTGATTTGCTCAAGGTCACATAGCTAATAAGTGGCTGAGCTATCTCTGCAACTCACATTTTCTGATTCCAAAACTAGTGTCCTTGTCTATACCCCATGCTGCCTTTAGGAGAATCCCTGCATTATCCACCTTTCATGATCATTGTATCAGTAGATACAACGTATGGAAAGATAACTTACATTTGTATAATAGTTTAAAATGAGCAAAGAATTATAAGCACATTTTCTCAAATGAAAGAATATATGTAATAATATCTAATGAAATTACATATACATATGTGTGTTTATAATGATTTGCCAATTCGAAAGTGTTTATTTAAATGCTAGGTATAAGTATCTAATGTAATTCTTATGACAACTCAAGGAGGAAGGTGCTATTATTGTTCCCATTTTTCATAGGAGAAAGTGAATCTGAGAAATGTTAACTGACTTGTTTTGGCTCTAATAGCTAGTAAATATCTGAGGTAAAATGGAAACTCCAGGCAACCTTACTGTAAGTACTGTCTATCCATAACACTATCCTGTTTTTTATATAAAACCCTTTGTAAACTAGGAAGTCATATATAAATGCTGCTGATGTGGTTCCTGTTGCTCTCCTGCTTTTCCTCTTTAGAATTATAGATTTTCCAGGAGTAAACTGAGTTACTTAATTCCTCGTAATGGCTATGTTTTACAATGACATTCTACCTTAACTAAAGGGATCCAAACAACAGGGAAACATGGGGAAATGAAGACAGACAGTAGGCAATGAATGCAGGGGATAACTCAGAAAGGAAAAGGACAAACCATTCTTACCACCTTGACTATTTGTCCAACAATGTATGTTAGCTTTCTTTCCTTATGAAAGATCCGAAAGACGAAGAAATTTTTTTCACTCAACAAAAATCAACAAAAACCCTTGATTCCTCTCCAGTCCCAAAAGACCACATTTCCTTTCAATCATTCAGTTAAAGAAGTATGTTTAAGCATTTACTAAATATCAGGACCTTTCTCAGCTCTGAGAATTCAAAGAACAGTGAAAACATCATCCCTATCCTCAAGGAGCTCACATTCTAATGAAGGAAACATATGCAAATAATGAGAAACATACAAGATTTACACAATGTTAATTGTAAGTGATCTCAGAGGGAAGACATTAGCAATGGAAGAGAGCAAAAAAGTCTTGTTGCAAAAAGAGAGGTTTCATTTAATCTTGAAGAAAGCCAGGAAATCTAGGAGGTGCAGATGAGGAGGGAGAACTTTTTCTGACACTGGGGAACAATTAATGGAAAGTCATAGAGTTGGAGAGTACAATAGAATGTGTGATGAGCAGTAAGAAGTCCAATTTTTAAAAAAGGAAAATTGGGCATAATAGAAATATGGATTTTTAAAAAGAAATTTTGCTTTACTTTCTTATATTTGTCCTCACCATTACATTTTCATCTTTAAATATATTTTCTCCTCTGACTTTACCCAACAGTTCCTCTGGAAAGTTCATGTGGTGCTCAGTGACAAACTCAAACAGGCTGTTTTTCCTAGAAGAGGAGAACAAAAAGCTTGGTGATTATGACCGGAATTTCCAAGAATTTTCTGAAAAATGTACTGCTGATTTCTTTGCTATCCTTTTATTGGCTCAACCTATCCTGAAACTTCAAAATCTTAAAGAACTTTGGCCAAAAAAGGACTTAAAACTCTCATCAAAATTTCTATTCTGGTGGAAATTGATCTTATAACACTGATATTCATTTCCCTAGTATATCAACTATATAAACAAATATATATATATATATATACATATACATTTATATATATGTGTGTGTGTGTGTGTGTATGATTGATGTATATCTGTGTGTATAAAACACAGAACAAAATTACAAAATCAAAACAATGAAATATGTTCCCATACAGTTGCTCCCTGCCTTTTCCCTTCACCATAGGCTTTAATGATGGATACATAAATCATGGAATCATAGATTTGGAATTAGAAAGGACCATAAAGGCCTCTCATTTTATAGATAAGGAAACTGGTCACATAGATAATGTAGAAAATTCTGTATTTGAACTTAGACTCTCTACCTCTAAATACAGCACATTTTTTCCCATTGTTCCATATTGCCATGAAGAATAAAACTATGGAGAAAGAGGAGAGAAGAAAACTAAATATTCCTAGAGGTGAGGAAAATCAGTCTCTCTGGGGCTCAGCTTTTTCCTCTATGAAATTGGAGTAATACCCTGCCTGGAAGAAATTGGAAAATTCTAGCCCAAACCCTTTAATTTATAGATCATAAAATAAATCTAGAGCACAAAGTATCTGATTCTAAGTTTTGCAAACTAAGAAACATACCTGATGCCAACCCAACATGTAGCAATTAACTTGGAGGGATTCAGCACATAGGACATTTGTCTTTAAAATTCACATATAATGCCCAGGGGAAAAAAAGATGAAAATAGTCAAAAAGGAAGTGAGCTACTGAATTCATGGGTCCCTTAAGTGGTAAATCAATGAATAATTTAAGGGACCCATTCAAATTCTGTGGGGAGAGAAGTTTTGGGGGAGATTAGCGATAGGGATAAACTAATGTTAGGGGACTAAATTGTCTAATCTGGCAAACTACATGGGCCAAATTTAATAGTTCATTGCTAGAGTCTGTTATACGTTATGCTAGATAGGTACTGACAAAATAGATACTTAAAAGCTGCCAAAATAACCCAAAACCTTGTCTTCTTTTGCCACTCACCAGGTGATGACCAGCTGGATGAAATGCAATAATTTTTTCTCTCCCTTACATATTGCGCAGGTCTTGTTCCCCCTACCTGAACAGGTGCTGCACCTTTGGAAGGAAAATAACAATAATGGAAGTAATATAAGCATGGACTATGATGTTTCTGCTTTCCTTCTGATACCCTATGACCAAATACTATATTAAGACAGTGTTATTCAGTAGTCCTAATTAAAATGCAACATTCAGAACCATGGCCAGAGGTTCAAGCTTTCTTAGTATTATAGCTATAGAAAGTCCATGACTAGACTATATTAACACCCTTATGGGATGTGGGTTTGTCATGTAGCCATGGTGTAAGGAAGTCATTTCAATCCGTAAGCATCACTTTCTTCATCAGTAAGTAACTGAAGAGCAGGTAACAAATCAGTGGAGCACCCTAGAATGATATCAATCCCCTGTAATCACAGCTAAAGAGGAGGTTGAAACTGATGAATGGTTTGAACTTGGGAATTCTGACCTAAAGTATGGATAAAACCAATTAAATAGCTTAACTAAGTCTCACACCAATATGGGGAGCCCCTAGAGTTGAGTGGTCACATAAAAAGAATTAATCCGGATCTGAAATAGAATGGATCAAAACATCCAAGGCAACCAACATTGGGATTAGACGTGGACATGGCCTAGTAGCCTTCTAACTTGGGTGAGAGAAAGAAACCAATTTTTTTAAAATAATTGCCTTGTATTCTGTGGACAATAGAGCTAAGCCAATAGAGAAGGAAAGGACAGAGGTATATTATTATTATTGTTATTACTATTATTTCAGAAAAAGAGCAAATAGTATTTTGTTTTTTTCCAGTGACATGTAAAAATAATTTTCACATTCATTTTTAAAAATAATAGCTTTTAATTTTCAAAAAATATACAAAGATTGTTTTCAATAATCATCCTTGCAAAACCTTGTGTTATAATTTTTTCTCACTTTCTTTCCCCTACCCCCAGACAGTAAGTAATCCAATGTTGCACAAGAAGAACCACATCAAAAGGATGAAAAAGGAGAAAGAAAACAAAAAGCAAGCAAATAACAAAAAAATAAAAATACTATGTTGTGATCCACATTCTGTCGCCACAGTCCTCTCTCTAGGTGAAGATGGCTCTCTTCATCACAAGTCTAATGGAATTGGCCAGAGTCACCTCATTGTTGAAAAGAGCCATGTCCATCACAGCTGATCATCACATAATCTTGTAGTTGTTGTGTACAATGGTCTCTTAGTTCTGCTCATTTCACTCAGCATCAGTTCATGTCGCTCCAGGTCTCTCTGAAATCATCCTGCTGATCATTTCTTACGGAACAATGATATTCCATAACATTCATATACTATAACTCCTTCAGCCATTCTCCAACTGATGGGCATCCACTCAGTCTCCAGTTTCTTGCCAATACAAAGAAGACTGTCACAAACATTTTTGCACATGTGGGTCCTTTTCCCTTTTTATGATCTCTTTGGGACACAGGTCCAGTAGAGACACTATTGAATCAAATTGCACAATTTGATAGCCCTTTGGGCATAGTTTCGTATTGCTCTTAAGAATGATTAGATCAGTTCACAACTCCACCAATAATGTATTAATGTCTCAATTTTTCCACATCCCCTCTAATATTTATCATTATGTTTTCCTGTCATCTTAGCCAATCTGAAAGATATAGTGGTACCTCAGAGTTCTCTTAATTTACATGTTTTTCTCATCAATGATGATTTAAAGCATTTTTTCATATGACTAGAAATGATTTTAATTTTTTCATCTGAAAATTTCTCACATTCACTTATTTTTTTTGCTGAGGCAATTGGGGTTAAATGACTTGCCCAGGGTCCCACTACTAGGAAGTGTTAAGTGTCAGAGGTCAAATTTGAACTCAGGTCCTCCTGACTTCAGGGCTAGAGCTCTATCCACTACACTACCTACTTGCCCCTCACATTCATTTTTTATAATAATTTGAGTGTCAATTTTTTTTCTTCCTCCTTCCCATTAACCCTCCCCAAGAAGTCAAGCAATCCTATATAGATTATCCATGTGCATTCATGTATACATATTTCTACACTGTGAAAGAACAAATAGAACAAATGGAAAAGTCACACACACACACACACACACATATACAAAAGTGAAAATAACATGCTTCAATTTGCATTTAGACTTCATAGTTCTTTCTCTGTGGAATGCATTTTCCATAGTAATTCCTTTAGAATTGCCCTGGATTATTGTATTGCTAAGAAGAGCTAAGCCAATGTTGCTGTTATTATGTACAATGTTCTACCAGTTCTTCTCACTTCACTCAGCATCAATTCATGTAAGTCTTCCAGATTTTTAAAAAATCTGTCTGCTCATCATTTCTTATAGGACAATAGCACTTCCTATACTACAACTTGTTCATCCATTCCCTAATTGACAGAAATTCAATTTGTAATTCTATACCACCACAAAAAGAACTGTTACAAATATTTTGTGCATGTTGGTTCCCTTCCCTTTTTATGATCTCTTTGGAATACTGATCTAGTATTTGTATTGCTGGATCAAAGGTATATGCACAATTTGATTACTTTTTTGGCATAGTTTTAAATTGCTCTTCTGAAGGGTTGGATCAGTCCACAACTCCATCAACACTATCCCAATTTTCCTTCATCTTCTTCAACATTTATCATTTTCCCTTTCTGTCCATTATTAGACAATCTGACAGATGTGAGAAGATGCCTCAGAAATGTTTTAAATTGCATTTCTCTAATCAATAGAAATAGAAAAACAATAGAGTTTTTACAAGAGGTCTTTGAACTCACAAATAAGCAAACATATCTTCTGTCAACTAAATAAATGATGCAATGTAATGCTGCAGCTAGAGGGCTGACTTTGCATTCTCCAAAACCAAAGTTCAAGTCTTGTCTCTATTACATATTTGCTTAACCACTCAATTCCCAATCAATGATCTAAGAGAACAATATCCATGAAAATAACTCATCACACAGGTAAAATCACAGGTGCAAAGTTTACATTTATGCTACTATCTTACAAATTTGTATAAATTCACTTGTGATTAATAAAATATACAACTTAAAATATTAATAAATTCACAGTATCTTTTTAGCATATATTTTCTCAATCAATGAATGGATTAGATTCTATCGGGTAGAAATTTGTGATCCTTTTTTGGCATTCAAAAGAGGTCTTCATTCTTGTAAAGGATCCTACCCCAGTTATATTTCTGAGATTCAGAACTTTGCCACCATTCCCCTGTTACCCTCTCACTCTGGAAATTTCAACAGTGCTTGGAAACGTCTCACTTTAGAACATCTGACTACCTTTCTGGGCCTTTTCCTCCATTGGTGAGTTCCTCCTGGGACCTTCATTTTGAGGAGAGGCCCAGGTAGAGCCTTACAAAGCTCTGCTTTTGACTCTGTGTACCCAGATGGGTAATTTCCCCTCAGCTTTGAAGACAGGGACTATCCTTTTTCTGTTTATATTTATATTTATATTCATTTAACACAATACCTGCCATTAATAAGTGCTTTTTAGCTTGTTGGCTCACCTAGATCATTTTTGAGGTTTCTTCTAGCTTTAAATTTCTTATGGTTAGGCGTCCTCAGAAATCCAAAGATTTTTTTTCAATCTCAAGAGGAAATAAGATCAAATTTTAGGAAATCATGGCTAATACAGACTTGGTGAATGTTAAATTGGAATGCAAAAAAAAATCAATTCTAGAAGTACTTATTGAAGTGTGTCCAGTCAATTTTAAGATAAGTTTCATAGGATCGATTGCCATGTCTAATTCACTTTTCTATAATAAGCTTGGGCTAACTAAGTATTTGTGAGAAGAAGGGAGGGAAGGAGGGAGGAAAAGAAAGAGGAAAAAAAGGAAGGAAGGAAAAGAGGGAGGGAAAAAAAAAGGAAGGAAGGAAATCGTTAAAATTATCCATGACTTTAAGAGATATGTGGTTAGATTATTCAGGGGGTAAATTTAAATGAGTCAGCTGAGGAATCTGATGGTCCTTGAAAGTATGGGCCTTAACCTTTTGATGCTAGTATTATACAATGTAATGATGGTCAAACATTCCCTTCCCCCACCCACACAACACAGACTTCAGTACAATTAAATAGACCGAATGCTGCTTCAGGAGGCTCTTTCATCTAAGAACATAAGAATAATGCTCCAGTGTGTTGTGCAATCTCTAGATTCTTATGTCTATAAATTTGAACTTGCAAACACTGGTTTGATGGAAAAGCTGCTTTTTGTAGTCTTGCTTTGTCCCTGTTGCCAATATAAACAATGCCTATAAATATGATATTAGTCCAGGAAACATGAACACCTAGGCCAGAAGGATGATAGCTTTGTGGCAGTGCTGGAGAAGATTAGGATAATCTCTCCAGATTCTCAAATCTGTATTCCCAATAGTCATCACTAGTATTGAATGCCTCTGAAGTATCCATTCTAAGTTCATCATAATGCATAAATCAGTAGGAAGTTAACTCTGATTCAGAAAGCACTCAGAACCCTTGTTAACTTCAGTAGGCTCTAAGCTGTAGAAAATCACAGGTGTGACTACTGCAAGAGTATCTCCACAGGGTTGCACAGCACAATCGAGAGGTGTGGATACCCATCCAGGCTCTGCATGACCTTGGGTGGCAATTTTTGCACTATTGGTTTACTAGTACCACCCTTGGTTTTCCTTGGAAACAAATAGACCTCTATAGAATAGAAATAATGTTACAATTTGTTGATGGACAAAAAAAGAAATTGGATTCAGAAACAATATCTTTACATAAGCAAAAGAAGAAAATATCAGTAATATCACTAAATATCTTCAGCTAGAGAATCCTACAAAGTTTTCACAGGACCTTTTCTCTTCTCTTCCTTTCTTTTCTCCCTCAATTGCTGCCTCTTATTTCTTCAGTCTCTTCTCTCCTTCCTCTTCCTCCTTCCTAGCATCTCTCTCTTCCTTCCTCTCCTTTATTCCCTTTTTTTCTCTTTCAATCTTTGTTTTTCCTCCTATCTCAATTTCTTCTATTCTATTCTTGCCTTCACTGACTCCCTTTCATACTTTCTTCTTCTCCTCCTTTTCCTATCTCAATCCCAAATTTCTTCTTGCCCTAATTTTTTTCCTTCTCTTCTTTCCTCCTTTCTATTTTCCTTCCTCCATGCCTTTCTTTCCTCCTATTTCAAGAACTACCTTTCCTTTGAAAGCTTTTCCTTCATCCTCTCACTTTCTCCTTTTCTCCTCTTATTTCACATTTTGCTCATTCATTGTGTGTCTATCAGATAAAAAGTCCAGTATTGATGGAATATAAAAATGAAAGATTTGCCCCTAGATTTGAGAAATGTATAATCTTGCAGGGAGATTAGGTATGTTGATAAATAATACAAAAGATAGTATGAAATACAATTTAATACAGACATTGGACTTTCAGAGTTCAGAAAAGTGAGAGATTATTTCTCGGTGAAGAATCATAAAGAACTTTTATGAAAAAGGTGGCAGGTATATTTAAACATTTTTAACAAATGTCTAACTTTGTTAGATGCAGCACAAGATACAAAGAAATAGAAACCTTCCCAGAGTTTAGTCATGGGAGACAGATTTCAGCACATGAAAAAGCTAGACAAGACGTGTATCAGTAGATATGGAATTGGGTACTCTAGGGAAGAGCTTTGTAATTTTTTTCCATTTGAAACACCTTTTTGTCTGATAATTTTTTACACATCTCTTGGTATATAGGGACATAAAATGAGTATATAAATAAAACATTTACTGATAATAAATCATAATTTCACAGCCCCCACATTAAGGGGGACTTAGAGTTTAAGAAGCTAGACTTTAGAACAGAAATGTCAAACTCTAAACCAAGGCACAAAACTCCCAAGTGTGGCAGTACCAGATTAAAATTGGGAATTAAAGTAAATTAAATAATTGAAAATTGTTTAACAAAATTTAAAAAGTAACAAATAACAAATAATGATAATTTGTGTTTTTTTAAATCAATATGTGTCCAGCAGAAATTCATTTCTATTTGAGTCTGATATCACTGATGTAGAGAATGTTTTGGAAATCCAAAGATCATTCACAGAATCCCCTCAGGTAGCCAGCCTAGATGGGGGCTTCATTTTCATTCTCAAGACTAGCCGGTTTCAGTTTACATACCTCTTCCTCCCAGAACCAGAGCACACCTGACATCTCCGAGACTGCTTAGCCTTGCGTTTGGCCCCACTGCAGGATGCACATCGCATCTAGAAATAAAGCACCCAAGTCAACACTTAACTAGCACCCAGTCATTTATTAGAAGTCATGAAGAAACATGGTGACTGATAGAAGGAAGCACATATTATGAGGGATGGGCAATGTTAACATAGCTAATATAGCCTAGCTCATAGTTACCTGCATTCTGGTTTATTATGAGTCAAATTATAGTATGAGACATGATTTTGTCTCTGATTTGGTGAATCAATAGAGAAGAAATCATAGAATCTCAGATTTAGGGCTAGAAGGCACTTCAGAGGTCACCAGTTAACTTCCTTATTTATGGATCATAAGATCACAAATCTATGATTCTTTCCTATGGTAAAGGACCATAGAAGATATGTAGACCCTAGCTTCTTAAACTGTGAATCATGACTCCATAACTTGTTGCAGAAGTTGCAAAATTAAGATTTATTATTGGTGCAGTGAATAAAGCATCAGCCCTGAAATCAGGAGGACCTGAGGTTCAAATTTGGTCTCAGACACTTAGCTGTGTAACTCTGGGAAAGTCATTTAACCCCAATTGCCTCAACAACAACAACAAAGATTTATTATTAGTGAAAGTTTGATTTGTATGCTTATTTCATATACTTATATACCCAGGGTTATGTAAAATATTTTCTGGTGAAAAGTGGTTGCAAATGGAAAAAGTTTAACAAACCCTATTTACTTCATTTCATAAATTAAAGAAAAAAATGAAGCACAATTAATTAAAATTACTTTCCAAAAGTCACATATAATTTATAAATATTTGGAATAGGATATAAGTCCAGAGTATCTGTCTTCAAATCCAATATATTTTCTACTATACCATGTTATCTCCCATGAATCATAGAGATTTGAAACTTCTCATAATCCAACCAGACCACTTTGTGATTAAGTCACAGTTAGTAAGTCACATACATTCAAAGATTTGCCAAAAGTGAAAAAAAGAACTAGAAAGCGATAGAACTAAGATTCAAGAGCAGGTCCTCAGACTCTAGGGTCAGTCAATGCAATTTCCACTCTCCTGTACCCCACCCCCAGTTTCTGAAAACTCTGATTTCCACTATGGGACATTTGCTCTCTCCTACTAGTTTTTGCATGATTTAACCCAATCTTCAACCCAGGCCACTAAAACCAACCTTTTGAATAAAGAATTGGTCAACACTTCAAACAAGAATGGCTCAAACTTACCGTGCCAGCCCCATGGCACCCACTGCACTTGTACCGTCCTCGTCCTTGGCATTTGTGGCAATCCTGAAAGCATAATATTTTCTGTGGGTCAAACTGTCCCAATAGAAGAACTTGATACAATGCTCCCAAAGATCCTTGTTGTTATTGGTGTGGCTATTCCCTAGGTGACACAGTTCTCAACATTTCTATTCTGTAGAAGATAGACCTGAGGGGTTGCCTTAGTCAAAGAAATTTTATCCCTGACACCCACCTTGCTGGTAACAAATATTTCCATGCTTAGCAAAGCAGATCATTTTCTATCAGTTTAGTTACCAGGTATTTATTTAAGTCATCCAGCTCAGTAAGGCAGGATCCATATTCTAATGCCAAAGTCTTTAAGAAATTTGTTCTATGCCATGGGACATGAAAAAAAAAAAACAACTTTTATGGAAGAGCACCTAATTTACAGATATATTTGGGAAGTTTTATGCTCAAAGTGAAAGGGATGTCCCAATTTCAGAATAGATGGCCTCCAAAGAATAGCTACCACCAATTCTATAATAGACATTCTATAATATTTTTTCTTTTTCAAAATACATGCAAAGATAGTTTTCAATACCCACCCTGCAAAACTTTGTGTTTCATATTTTTTTCTCCCTCCCCACTATCATTCTCCCCTAGATAACAAGTAATCCAAGATTAAACATCTGCAATTCTTCTAAACATATTTCTATATTTATCATGCTACACACGAAAAATAAGATCAATAAGAGGGGGAAAGGAGATGGAAAAAAGCAAGCAAACAACAAAAAAGGTAGAAATACTATGTTATAATCCACATAGTTCTTTCTAGCTGAAGATGGCTCTCTTCATCACAAGTCTTCTGGAATTGTCCTGACTCACTTCATTACTGAAGAGAGTCATATTCATTACAGTTGATCATCACATAATTTTGTCGCTGTATCCAATGTTCTCTTGGTTCTACTCACTTCACTCAGCATCAATTCATGTAAATCTCTCCAAGACTTTCTGAAATCATCCTCCTTATAGAACATTAATATTCCACAACATTCATATACCATAACTTATTCAGCTATTCTCCAACTGATGGACATCCAGTTAGTTTCCAGTTCTTTGTCACTTCAAAAAATGAAGAACCTTTGACTCCAAATCCATTATTCATCATCTGAAAATTGTCTGTTCATAATTGATAAAAGTTCTTAAGAGTTTTAAAGTTTGAATAGTCTTTGCCCATATGACACAAAATTATTGGGGGAATGACTCTGGGAAGATGGTGAAGTAGGCTGGTAAATTTCAAGCTGTCCTGATTTCCTTCACAAGTAGAACAAATTTATACCTATGATCAAATATAGATTGTTGAAAAACTAAGAAGACTTGGGACAGAACAGGGGTTTGCCAGATACAACCTACCTACATGACATACGGTCTAGGATTAATTTATCTGGATTATCTGAACACATAGAGTATATGTGCATCTGAATATATGTATGTATGTATGTATACATAAATATATCTTTTCTTAATTGTAGCTTGCTTGGGGGTGAGGGGATGAAAGGGAGATATATGTGTCTCTGTGTGTGTGTATTTATATGCATATATAAATCCACAATATAAATATATCCTTTCTTAACTATAGCCTGCTTGGGGTAGATGAGAAGAGAGGGGGAAAAAGCATAAAGTTTGCAGCAGAGAGCAAAAGAACAATTTACAAGGAAGTAAAAATGGACAATCATGAATATAATTTCTTCCAATATATATACTTTCTTAAATTGGTATTTGTTCTTATATGCTTTGAATCTTCCCTGATATTCTGCTAGGCACCTGAAAATGTTTTATTTTCTTTTGTTCCATTTTATTTTATATTGCTTTTGTTTTTTTTTCCTTATCCTGTTTCTTCAAAAAAATAAATGAACAAATAAAGATTTTTCCTCATACAAACAATAAAGGAGGAAAGAAGCCATGTTCCCAGACTGCCAAGATTTATCCCAGAAAGCATTTTCCCATTGAAATTCTGTCAAAGGTAATGGTTGGTTTCCCAGATGAGCTCACAGGTAGCTCCTAACTTTTTAATGGAGCCGAAAGTTTCTTGGAGTCCCAACCACTGGTAGCTGGAAGCTATCTATATTTGGCAAAGAGGAAGAGGAGGAAGCTACTTTTTGAACACTGAGTAAATCAGTTATTTCATTCTGAAAACAATACACTGAACAGTCTGCTGGAAAAAGAGCATGCTAGAAGCAGAACAGTCGATTGAGCTTAATGAGATTCTTAGGTTCTTTGATTAACTGAGATTCTATTCAATATAAGGGTAGGAATTGGGCTTGATTTTATTAGTGTAGGGACTATGGTGAGGAAGCTCCCTCTCTTGATGCAGATTATTTCCTTCTCTGAGAAGGAACTGTGAGAGAGATGCCCATAACATTAAAGTTAAATAATTTACAAATGAACATATAACCATTTGAGGATTCTTTTATTGGATAGAAATATGGAAATTTCCCTTATGAGGACAAGAGTACATTATAGCATCTGCTGCATGGGTTAAAAGCAGAACTCTATTGGTTGAATGTGGTAGATATATAATGGCAGGAGAGAAAGAAAATATCTAAGAGTTGTTTCTGGAAGACTCCAGGCTTGTTGAATGTTACCCAATGATTTGATCAGCAAAAAGTTATAATGTATATTCTCTTTTCCCATTTACTCTCCTTATAATATCCATGAAGATGTTTTAGTTTTATTATAGATTTCCAGTTGTCTTTTATTCCTAACACTTCAGCCTTATTTTTCTATCCACCTATCATTTTTTCCTCCTTCTTGTAAAAAAAAATCTGTGAATGCAGTAGCCACAAGAGTGTGTGATTTTTCTTTTAAAAAAAAAAGCTACTTTTTGAGCAATGAGTGAATCAGTTACTTTGAAGCAAAGTATATTTTTCTAATGACAATATTGATTTCTCATCTCCTATTATTCCCATAATGGGTTTGATTTGACATTAAAGTGAGATATGCTTATACATGAGGGATTACTTCTCAACCTAAATATGCATCCACCTCTTAATTTTTTTAGTAAAATTGTATGAATACCTTTTGGTTTTTTATATCATCAGCATTTTCCAAAGTACTCCCATTCCCCTCCCAGTCATCCCTTACAAAAATTAATTTTAAAAGAAAATACTATACTTCAGAAAAACTAATCAATATGTTGAAAGAAAAAGTCTGACATATACATCATTCCAAATCAATAATTCCCCACTTATAAAAAGAAGAAGTAGGAAGAAATATAACTTCTTTCTTATAAGATCTCATGGTAAGGAAATTTTCAATATCTGGTAAACTCTCAAAAATTAGAAAATCATTAAATGTGACAGACTATCATTCAGTCAGTAAATAAACAGTTATGAAGCCCCTATATGGGTCAGGCATTTACTCAAGCACTAGAGATATAAAGAAAGGCAAAAAAATATGTATCTGCATATATATATGTATATATATATATATATATATATATATATATATATATATATATATATATATGCATGTACATGTGTGTATACAACAACAACAACACACACACACACACATCTCCCTGTCCTCACAGGGCTTGAAGTCTGTTTGATCTCTCTAGTGGCTAATACTTTCCCTCTAAAATAATTTTGTCTATTTTATATCATATGTTTTATATATATATATATAAAACATTTATATATATATATATATATATGTACATATATATATATATCACATATATCCATATATATGCACATGTTTTCTACCCTACTTATATCGTAAACTTCTAGAGGGCAAGGAGCATTTTACTTTTATCTTTGTGTGTCCATAGCCTAACAGTATCTGAAATATGTGAAGTAAGTATTAGTTAAATGCTAAGTACTTGATCAAAATTTAGGTTTATTGGTTTATGCTTATTGTTACATTACCTTGACTAAGGAGGAGTGTGGTACTTGAAACTTCTTAGTCTCCTCTTGAAACATGGGAGGGATGTGCACTTTGATGTCCCACGGCTTGGGAGATGCTCCTTTTGTCGGACCATCTACTGAATGATCTAAATTTTTAAAAAAGAGGAAATCCATGAAACTGTGGCCCAGAATTACTTAGAATTAATTTTAGATTGAGTCCCAGTTTATAGATTGGGATTAAGTTTGGAGTTAAAAGTGAGGGTGAAGATTGGAGTTAGAGTGAAAGTTAGACTCGACTTCTTCTCCAAGAAGTTTGTAAATGGAACATTAGTTGTCATTTGAGCAAGTAAAAGATACCACACTATGAAGCCCATGTGTTGTGCTTTGAAGAACAGTGCCCACAATTTACCCATGGGAGAAGTGGGGGGGAAGAAAGGTTTGCAGGATAAAAATTTCCTCTCCTTCAGTTCCTGAAATTCTACCATATTTACTTTCTTGATGGTTTATTTTGAAGATATTTTGAGGAATATGATTTAGTATAGATAGAGTTTCTGTAATTCTTGTGGGTTTGAGCAGCTTTTCAGAATATAGGTTTTGATGATGGGGGAAGTGAAAGAAGGGAATCAAAGAGTTAACTAAGGAGAAAAAATTACTTTAAGTTTCTCTGGTAAAGGTTTCATTTCCAGCTCTCTGAGGATTTCAGTTATTAGAATAAAAGTCATTCCCTGATTAATAAACCATTGATGAGTATAAACAGGTAATTCTCAAGTTCAGAAATCCAAGTACCTGAAATGATGCTTCATATCACTAGTAATTAGAACAATGCAAATTAAAGGGACTCTGAGATCCCATTTCATATTCATTAGCTTGGAAGTGTTGATGAAAAAGAAAAATGATAAATGTTGGAATAAGTACGGAGAAATAGATGCATTGACACTGTCTCAGTGGAAAATGAATTGGTCTAGTCATTCTAAAAAGATATTTGGAATTGTGCCCCCAAAGTTAGTTAATTGTTTGTGACCTTTGATCCCAAAATAACATTATCAAATCTATATCCCAAATGTCTCAAATAAAAAAGAAACATTATTTTTTGTGCTGGAAAAGAACTGGAAACTAAGGGGACAACCATGAATTGGAAAAGAGCTGAATGAATTATGGTATTGAATGAAATAGAATACTATCATGGCATAAGAAACAGAGAGCTAGGAATACATGTGTAATATAATATAGAATGATTTGAATGAAATAAGAAAAATAATTTGTGCTATAATAAAAATAACATAAGTTTAAACTTTGTAATACTTAACAATTCTGTTCACTGTACTGATCAACCATCATTTCAGAGGATCAAGGCTAAAGAAAATTGTCTAACTCATAATGAAGAGTTGATGGCCTAAATATACAAAAGAACATGTTTGGACATACCAAAACTAGGAATTGTTTGTTAGACTACCAATTTTTTCACAAGAACTTTTTTTCTTTTGCTTTTTCCTACCAGAATTAGAAGGGAGAGAAAATAGATTTTTGTTCATTAAAATAAACTCGATTTTTTTAAAGGAAGGAATTAAAGACATCTCAAAAACTTATTCTAAAACTTTTGCTGATTTAAACTTTGGTTCCAATAGACTACCTCGACAGAGAAAGAGGAAAATCATTATTGATCTACTCCCTCATTTCTGTCTTTTATAAATGTACATTTTCCTACATTGGATTTCTGTACACCAGAAATTGGCTGTCACCCTGGATTTGTGCTTTACTTTTCAAGATTTATTGATGGAACAGCTCCAAGGAAACATCCGGTGCCTAGAACTTTGTGGTTGCAAAAGTGATTAAATTCTGCACCAAGTTATTCCTAGAGCAAAGGAAGTCCCTGCTTCATAGTAATAACTCATATTTCTCTAACACATTAAGGATTTAAAAGCACTTTCCTTATAACAATCCTATAAGGAAGGCAGAGCAAATATTGCTATTCTCTTTTTAAAGAGAAAAAGAAACAACTACAGCGTGACTTTGCCAAAGTCATATAACTAGTAAATGCTAAATTTAGGGTTCTAACCCAGTTATTTCCCTACTCCACATCCATTGCTTATACCACTAATACAGTTATTTGCCTCTAAACATAGAGCAGTGCAAAAATAAAAGGAGCAACAGCAAAAATACTGGAGTGGTTTGCTATTTCCTTCTCTAATTCTTTTTACAAATTAGGAAACTGAGGCAAAAAGGGTCCCATAGCTAATGTTTGAAGCCAGATTGTACTCATGAAGAAAAGGCTTCCTAATTCCAACACAGCACTCTATCCACTGTGCCTAATTTGTAGTATTTGACAATTTCTGAAGTGTAAATTCTCAAACTGAAAATTTAACATTTAACTTTAGTTAGCTATGAACTACCTTTAGCATACTCGAGGATAACGGGTTTTGTTGATGGGTATAAGGATTGGGACATCTACTTACTAGTATAAGGTTGAAATGTCCATTCACTTAACCTGGATTCACTAAAGGTCTCCAGTCGATACTAGAAAAAAAATTCATGATCATTATCTTTACAAGGAGAATATATTATAAAAGAAAACTAGTATTTACTTGATGCTATCTCTGGAATTACCTGAATGTTTCATAAAGCCATATAAGTATGTTCCAAATGGGGTCTTCAGCAAGTGATTATAATTCCAGTCTTATAATAACCCAGGATGCCTTCAGTGACGTGATGTAATACGAAATGCTTCCCTTCCCTAAAGTCTCAAAACTGAATTAACTTTAAGGTTTTAATTTCAAAAAATGAACCCATTCTATACAGCATGTTTTAGGGCAAATATTTAACTAGACCTCAAGGGGGCATGTACACATTATAAACACTTTGTTTAACCTAAGTTAATGACTTTTTGTCCATTACTTCATTAAGTCTAATTTGCGGCATTTGTGATTGTTGAGATGTAAATGTTCATACTGAAAATTTAAGAATCAGCTCTCAATATGAGTGGGCTTTAGTATAATTCTATTAGAGGAGAGGAAAAGGTAATATAGCATACCAGTATACATTTAGAAAATTGGAAAGCTTGGGATTATTGTTCTAAGAGCCACATCAAAGTCTTATTTCTTAATCCTTATATTTATCTCAGGAAATTTTAGAAAACCCTACATATGATAATCTAAATGCTTCACCAACAAGGAATACTTGGCCACTGATTCTTTGTCATTGGTCTGCTGTATTGTGGGGAACTGGGAAGTTTAGTGAATTTTTTTTCCTTGCTCACATCTAGTATGGGTCAGAAGCAAGACTTGAACTATGATTCTAAGACAAGTCCTTTATTCTACCATGCTGCTTCTTGTGCCCTTCAATGACCTCAATGCTTATTTAATTGATTTGGATTAAATCATTCTCTCAGTTTATATCCATTTTCCCTACAAGCTATTACTAGCATCTCTCTGCTGTGGCTCCCAAGCATGGCCCCAGGCACAGAAAGCATGATAGACATCCCTGCTTATTGAAGAACCGGACAATCCTCAGATCTCATCCATCCCAGCAGTGGTCAGGAGAGGCCCTCAGAGATCCTTGATCAGGAAGCCTACTTACTCTGTATAGCATCTGCTGTCTCAGATCCTGAATGACCAGCTCCCCAGCTGCTCGGTTTCCATAGCAACACCTGGAATTCACAAAGCTCAGAAGGGCATTCCGGGCCATCTCCTCTGTCATGATGGGAATGCTATGAGAGGAAATGGTTTAATGGAACCAGCAGGCATCCAAATGTCAATTCTCCAAAGATTTCTTAAGGGTTTACCAGTAGCAAAGCACTGTGCAAAGTACTGATAATAGAAAGACAAATAGGGTACCAGTCTCATCATCAAATAATTACAGCTTGATATTAGGAAAGAAAAAAAAAACATCACAATGATACAAAGAAAATTCAGAGGTACAGAAAGAGTATTGTGGAGAACTTTAGAAGAAAGAGATTCTGGGGGCAGCCAGGTGGCGCAGTGGATAGAGCACCAGCCTTGAAGTCAGGAGGACCAGAGTTCAAATATGGTCTCAGACATTTAACTCTTCCTAGCTGTGTAACCTGAGCAAGTCACTTAATCCCAATTCCTCAACAAAAAAGAAGAAGAAGAAGAAGAAGAAGAAGAAGAAGAAGAAGAAGAAGAAGAAGAAGAAGAAGAAGAAGAAGAAGAAGAAGAAATGTCAAATAAGTCCAATACCCTTGCCAAGAAAACCCAAAATGGAGCATTGAGCACAACTAAAACAACTCACTATTACCATAACCACTTATTCAATAAAGATTAATTGAGCACCTACTATGTGCCTAGTCCTGTATTAGTTGTATTAGTCATAAGACTAGCATAATCAGTCACTTCTGCCCTTCCTGTAGCCCATCCATCTTACTTGTTGAGACAAACCAACTCCCATTGGAAGTTAAGAAACATGAGAGAGTACTAATAAGAGATAAATGCAAAATTAAATGAGAACTGTAGGGTTTGTGGGAAGAATGCACACTGCTGCTGAGAATATCCAGGAAAAACTTCATAGAGGAAACAGGGATTGAGATAGGCTTTGAATCACAGGAGTTTTTACAGGCAGACAAGAAGGAGAAGGGAAATGTTCCCTAGAACCTGCATTTGAGGAGGCTCTGCTCCAGGTTCTAGACTTTTCCACCTTCGGGCCTGCCTCCAAGCACCTTTCCTTCACACAGCCCCTTTTCAGCTCCCTTTTATGTATTGCCTTTCTCCTTAAAATTTAAGCTACTTGTGGGCAGAAATTGTATTTCTTTTTGGTTGTATTTTTATTCTCTAAATTTGGCACAATGCTTGGAATATTGTAACTGCTTAATAAATACTTAATCCAGCAGTTCTCAAATTTGGGGGTCTAAAGACATTTACACCCTTAAAATTATTGAAAAGCTTGGTTTTTTGTGGGTCCTATCATGTTTTTTGTATTATTAGGAAAATCATTTTTAACCACATAGGCTCCTTGAAAGGATAAAGTAGATTTCCTAGGGGCCCTAGAACAAATTTTGAGAATTACTCACCTAATCAATAAAACATAGTATAAGCAAAGACTCAAAAAGTCAATCTCAATAATATTAACAAGTTTCTGGAGTTGTTTTTTCTTTTTTTTTTCTTTCTTTTTCCTTTTTTTTTGTTTTGACTGAGACAATCAGGGTTAAGTGATTTGCTCAGGATCACACAGTCAGAAAGTGTCAAGTGTCTGATGCTTGATTTGAACTCAGGCCCTCCTGACTTCAGGGCTGATGCTCTGTCTACTACACCAACTACCTGCCCCTAGAGTTGTTTTTCAGCACACCTTTCTCATCTCTGTGAGGTAGCTAGTACAAAAACTATTATACCCATTTTCTAGGTATTGAAGATGAGAGTCAGGGAGGTATGACTCACATGGGTTCATAGGTAAGTACCTGAGAGACAACCCTAATTCCAATCTTCCTGACTCCTAGTAAAACATGCTCTTTCTACCATTCCAGATGACATAGACAAAGCTGGCACCATACAACTCCAATTGGGAAGGTGATAAGAGTGAGGATGTTCTTTGCCTTACATGAGGAAAATTCAAAGTATTCCAGTAGCCCAGCATCTCCCTGACTGAGCTAACTTCACCAAAAAAGGTGGGGCAATCTACGCTTCAGGAAGTAGCAAAGATGATATTCTAAGCAACTTAGTGAACTGTGTTAAGATTCTACATCTGACCCTTATTAATTTGGATAAGTTACTTCAATTCATTCATATTCCTTAACTATAAAAGGAAAGTATTCTAGATAGCTTCTGAGTTTCTTTCCTCTTTAGTTCTAAGATCCTGGGATCCTGGACCATAGAATATAGAAAATACAATGTGCTTTGAAATCTCCTGTTAGAATTTTCTGTGGACAGTATCAATTATCAAAAAATCAGAAAAATAAGTAACACCTCACCTATGTTGCAGAAATATTGGCCGGCCCCTCTGATCACTGAGTTTCCTGAAGGATGTTGCAGGTAGAGAGCTTTGTGATTGACCTGGATGAAAGAGAGATTAGAAACCATAACTTCATCATCTCTGTTGGAAACTGACCAATTTTCCCTCAAAATGTTTCACACTTTTCCAGTTGGGTTGTTCTCAAAGGCTATGCTCCCAAAGCAATGAACAGAGGTCCAGTTTTTGACCAGAAAATCTGAGTTCAAATTCTGACTCTGGCACTTACTAAGTATCCTTGAACAGGAAGGCTATATACTCTTGACCATCTTTCAGAACATGAATAGAGAACCTTGTCTCATCTCTTTCTCAGCCCTTCAAATGTAGCAGAAATCCTCAAAATTAGTGGATGCTATCCATTGCCCCTCTGTTCTCTTGGCTTTTGTGTTTATCATCATTAATCCTACTCAAGGTTCTCTGGTGGCCAACTGAGCAGACTTTGGAAGATAAGGATACCAAAGCAAAAAAGTAGCTTGGATTTTGAATGATATCAATTACTTCTTTCTTTGCTTCTTTTTCTATTCTTCCACAGTAAGTCAAATATATTGATCCATAAGTAATTCCAAACTGGTAGTGCAAGTGCATTCTATGCTGAGTAGGGTAGAATTAAAGCAATTTCCTCCATTTAAGCCCATTAGTTACACACACACACACACACACACACACACACACACACACACACACACACTTCATAGGAATGGATTTATATGACAAATTGGACTTGCCCCCATCTTGAAAAGGCCAGTCATAATGAGCCAGTTGTTCTAGAAGTTCAACAGGAGGAGCCAGGGGGCTCTCAGCCTCATAGCTGAGATCCATGATACCTGTCAAAAGAATAAGTTTTCATGAAGAACTGACCAAAAAATGTCCCTGCTACATGCTATGTTTGTAATAACCAACTGTCTCTAACCCATCCCTATGGCCCCAATTTAGGAAGGAGAACGTGGAATCCAGTGGCCTGAAACTTCAATAGAAATGACCTTCAGAGCCCTCTCCCTGATATTCTTTCAGTAGTTCAGGGTTAGGTCAGCCTGACTGAGGAGCCACTGACTACATGGATGAAAATGTTCTACATGTTCTTGAATCACAGTACTCAAAATGTCAGGATTGGAAAGATAGGTAACTAGGTAATGGAGCATTTGATGGAGGATAATGATTTCCTCCTGGAGCATCAGGAGGTAGATGTGAGTTTGAATCTTAATTCAGATCCTTATTTTGTTTCCTCCAAACAACTCATTTAGTGAGCTTTAGTTTCGTCATCAGTAAAATGGGGATATACCTCACAGTACCATAGGGAGGATGAAATGAGAAGATGTTACATGTTGTAAAATGTTATACGAACCTTAAAGTACTAAATAAATGCTATCTACTCTTCCTGGGAGTTCATTTAGACAAAATTTGTACCTAGCCAATAATAAATAATAGTAATAATAATAATAGTGATAATAGCTAGCATTTGTGTAGCCATAATAAGCCATGATAGACCATAATAAATAATAGTAATAATAATAATAATAATAATAGTGATAATAGCTAGCATTTGTGTAGCACCATAAGGTTTGAATAGCACTTTACATTTATTATCTCATTTGTTCCTTACAAGAACACTGTAATGTAGTACCGTTATTGTCTGCATTTTATAGATGAGTCATTCAGTTTAATAGATATTTATTAAGGATACAAACAGAGACACACAGAGGTTAAATGATGTCTCCAGACTCACCCAGTAAGGGGGCAGATAAAGCAGGATTCAAATCCAGATGGCTTTCTGATTTCCAGACCTGCTTTCTGTCCATGATACCTCTATGGCTTCTAGTAATCATCAACTAATTTATGCTCAGAGACCTCCAGGGAGATCCTCTCATGGTGGGAAAGTATTGTCCTTTAAAAACAGCTTTCATTAAAATTTGGAACTATTGCCAAAGGGTTGTAAAATGGTGCATATCCTTTGATCCAGCAGTGTCTCTACTAAGCCTGTGTCCCAAAGAGATCTCAAAAGAAGGAAAAGGACTCACATATGTAAAAATATTAATAGCAGCTCTTTTTGTGACAGCAAAGAATTGGAAAATTGGGGAATGGCTGAATAAGTTATATTATAGGAAAGCAACAGAATATTATTATTCTATAAAAAATAATGAACAAGATGATTTTTAAAAGGCCTGGAAAGATTTACATGCATTGATACTGAGCAAAACAAGCAGCACCGGGAATATATTGTACACAGCAACAACAAGATTGTGCAGTCAGACTTAGTTCTTCATCATACAGTTATCCAAGGCAATCCCAATAAACTTCGGATGGAAAACACCTCCAAAAAGAAAACTATGGAGACTGATGTAAATCAACAATACTATGTTCACTTTTTTCTTTTTATTTTTTTTCTCT
The DNA here is from genome assembly GCF_048593235.1 of Sminthopsis crassicaudata. Lineage (NCBI taxonomy): Eukaryota > Metazoa > Chordata > Mammalia > Dasyuromorphia > Dasyuridae > Sminthopsis > Sminthopsis crassicaudata. The sequence continues at coordinate 707,077,858 of NC_133617.1, read as the reverse complement.
TGTAGTTTTACTTTTTTGTCCTGATTTTTTCTCTCTTGATACGATCCATAAGGAAATGTTCAAAAATAAATGTACATGTATAACAAAAAAATTGTTTTTACATGTAATGAGGGAAAATATTTTTTAAAAAGAAAGAAAAGAATCAGGTCTTATTAAGAAGTTTTCCTGATTTAAATGTATTCATTATAACTTCTGCCTATTGCTCTGTGATCCCTTCTTTGGATGGCAGGCTTTGTAAGAGCAGAAGTTGTCTTTTATCTCCCTTCGCATTCCCAGTAGTACAGTGGAGCAGCAACATGGTACAGTGAATAAGGTGCCAGGCCTGGAATCAAGAAAAACTGAGTTCAAACCCAATCTTAGGCACTTATGAACAATGTGACCTTTCACTTAACCCAGTATGCCTCAGTTTCCTCATCTGAAAAATGAACTGGAGAAGGAAATGACAAACTATTCCAAGATCTTTGCCAAGAAATCCTCAAATTGGGTCACTGAGTAGAGCACAACTGGAAAATGGCTGAACAACAAGCTTAGCATGGAGCCTGAAACACTGTAGGAGCTTAATAAATGTGGATTGATTAAAGGATTAAAACAAACAAACAAATGACTCATTCTCTTCCTTAAGAAAGAGAGCTTTTCAGATAAAGGAAGACTAATCTTTTTCTATCCTTAGTCTTCTCTTCTATGGATAACTTGTTGGTAGAGAAACCACATTAAAACATATTTTAAACTTTATATATATATGTGTGTATATATATATATTTTTAAATAAGACACAAATTAAAGAAAATATGATTCCCCCTTTTCATGCCCAGGTAGACATCTATCTGCTCAACCACAACACACATTCTTAAAAACATACATATGTACAGAGAAGTATATGTCCCTAGATACCCAGTCCTTCCCAAATCCAATTCCAGTACTCTATCCATGGTAGTACCTAGCTATTTTCAGTAGAACAAAAACCACTTTGGGAACACAAGCTTTCTATCTTTCTGCCTGGCAAAACACTAAGGAAGTGTTTAATCAGTATTTCTAGAACTGCTAAGAAACATTTCCTTCAGGATCCTGAGATATGAATTACATTGTTGAGGTTGGATGTCAGAAAAAAGAGATAAAAAAGGAGAATTGGTCCTCTGGCCCAGAGCACTGAAATATGGAGTAAGGGAGAGGGTTGGGATGTTCTCTACTAGTGTCTTGTGGGCTCTGCACTGTGATCACACCCTAAGTCCAAGGCCACTAGTCCCAGAGAGTCAATAGTAAGACCTTTCTAAAAACCCCCATGTTAGCATTCTATATGTCTGTATGGAGGTATGTATGCATATAAATATATACGCATTCACAATATATCAAATATACCATATGTGCATATGTACAGATACATGTATGTGTATCTATGTACATATGTGTATGTTAACCTGTGTATATTTGTGTGAGAATAAGCTCAAGGTTTAGAGAGGAAAATTTATATTATGGCACTATTTACATTGCCATTAGCTTAAAAGCAGGGCAGCTGGGTGGTGCAGTAGATGGCATTCTGGACCAGAAGTCTGGAACTTGAGTTTAAATCCAGCCTCAAATATTTAATAGTTGTCTGAATATAAATCATTTAACCCTGCTTGCTTCAGTTTCCTCCACTATAAAAGGAGCTAGAGAAGGAAATGGCAAACCCCTCCACTATCTTTGCCAAGAAAACCCTAAATGAGGTCCAAAAGAGTCAACCAATGAGCAGCTAGGTGGCACAGTAGCTAGAGCACCAGCCCTGAAGTCAGGAGGACTTGACTCCAAATCTGGCCTCAGATACTTAACACTTCCTAGCTGTGTGACCCTGGGCAAGTCACTTAACCCCAATTGCCTCAGCCAAAAAATAAGTCAGTCAAGACTGAAAACATAACTTAAATGCTTTTATTATGCACTGTATATGATCTGATTTATAAGGTAAAAGAAAAACACAGCAGTGAGCTATAGAAAGTTCTGGCCCATGAAAATGCCTAGAACCTGGAGTAGTTAATGAGGAGGCTCAGAATAAAGGAGGGCACATGGGCATTATATTTCTATAATCAACATGTGTATTTCTTTTTTCTTCTCTGCTTTCTTCATTCTATAAACATTTATGCATCCTTCATAACATTTTCATACACTCTTGCCACTGTTTCCAGCTGTTTTTTTAGAATGTAGGAAGACAATAAAGTTCATAGCGAAATGGATCCAGCTATATCCTCTGGGTCGGGCACAGAGCCTTGCAAACAATAAGAGCTAAGTCAATGCTTTTTTGAGTCGAATTAAGCAGCTGCTTTTCTCCGATGTGAGAAGCATTGTGTCTTTCTCAGTGTGCAGTTCTAAAAATAGTCCCTCCTTTCCTGAGACAATAAGAATAGCTTTGGAACAGAGAAATAAAGGGCACTCTTAGCTTTTGTGACCCCTCACCTTTCTCTTTCTCCCAGAAGGGATCAGTACCATTATCAAGATGCTCATGAGAGTCAGAGGTTGGAGGAGAACCATAAAAATGACATCTGGCTACAGTGTTTTGCTCCAAAGAGCAGGAAAAGAGGAAAAGAATGAGAGGTGGGCGGCCCACGGCACCAATCCATCAGTTTGTTGTACACAAGGCGTTCTCAATTCTTTGAGGAGCTAAATTAATCTCTCCATTATTATACCTATGAAAATCAGACACTTGAAGCAGAAATAGAAATGTGTCACTTCCTGAATGGAATGGGACAAGGCCATCTGGGCAGAACGGAATGCAGGCGACAGTAATTTCTCATTGTGAAAGTTTTGAGGTTCATTTACTCCATAGGGACCCTGCAGCCACATCCCTCTTCCCTCCTCCACCTCTGGTGATTTGAAAGCTGACTCCCTAGCTCTCCTCTCCCAGGGATTATCTTGCTGGGATCACAGAAGGGCAGAGACAAAAGTCCCGAGATTATAACAATTATAATCAAAATGACATTTTCCTTGCATGTTGCCCTTATACTTTTCAAGACTTGTTCACCTTCATTTTCTTCTTAGGTCTCCACAGCCACCCAATGAGGAAGGCAGGAGACATATTGAAAAACTGAAGCTCTGACATTGTCATTAGCTAGTTATCAGGGGGCTAGACCCTGGCAATTTTTCAGCCTAACTTTTGAGGCAGCCCCAGGCTGTCTAGCATTCACAAAATCTCAGAGTTGGAAGGAATAAGTATCCCTATTTCTCCTTAAGAATATTTACTGACTCCCTTCTACATCCAGATGCCATGAGAGACCTTTTTTAGGTCTCAATTTGACTGAAGCAAGATCCAGTCAGTGATTAAGGCTAGGTAAGAAATAAGGCAAAGAATGACCTTTTTTACCTAGTTAAAATACATGTGTCTAACTATCTATACATGTAACTAACTATCTTGAAGATGGTCCTTATGTTGCTCCCTAAACCTTCTCTTCTCTGATGCAAATATCTCTAGTTCTTTCGATCGATCCTCATGTGTAGGGTGGTCTGTCAACCTTTTGCCAAAGTGATTATCCTTTCAGTATCTTTCACCATCTCTGCTAAAATGTGGAACACAGATCTGAATATAATATAAAGAGAGATGAGTTACAGAGAGCCCAGGACAGAATAAAGCAGGACTAGCCCAGCACACTTTTCAATTCAACTTAGTCCAAATAAGATTTATTTTACTTTCTGTGAGCAAACCATTAGACCTCTCTCAATGCAGTCCAGGCTAGACTGTTGACTCATATTGAGAGTTCAGTCCACTAAACAACCCGACCTTTTATACATAAACTACTTTCCAGTTATGCTTCCTTCATCTTGGGGCAGTTCAATTGTTATTTTTTTCTAAATCCAATCTCTAAAAAAAAATTTACGTTTTTATATTCAGCACAGTGTTCCAGCTTATTATTATTGCTGTTTTTCCTTAATTCTTGAAAAAGACCATGACATCAGAGGGCCGATGCCATGTCTTGCAAGTCATTTGGATTGAACTAAGGGTGAATTGTACAAAGTCCCTAGTCTCACTCTTCCGTTCAGAGCCATCTAGGTCTTGTGGCAAGAATTAGATCAGGACAACTAGAGATGGCTCCAGATGCAGTGATTGACCTTGGCCTTTTAAAGTTAATGTCTTTTCCAGGTCTCAGTTTGACTGAGGCAATGTTTATTCAGTGATTAGGGCTAGGTAAGAAATGAAGCAAAAATAGCCTCTTATCCTAGTCAAAAAAATTAATCTGGGAAGGGAAGATTCTCAAGATTTCTGGATAAAACAGAAATAATTGTCACTTTTCTGAGCCATCAGGGCCCTAACAATGACTAACTGAGGCTTGGGTTGGGACTTACTATTGACCAATCAATAAGAACCAGGATAATTTCAATTAAAGGCATGATCTTTAAGAAAGAAATCTAGTCCATAAATCCTAAAATATCTTGTGAGGTTTCAGCAATTAAAATTTATGTTCCTTTAAGGCAGAGCATCCCAGGTAAGAGTATGATTTCCTGTGTGGACAGAGGGAGAAAAGAGAGAAAAGTAAAGAAGAAAGAAAGGAGCTGCATTGTCCAACAGGAACTGGACAGTTGAATCCCCAGGGAGGCGGCTACTACTACTCACCAATTGTTAGTCCTTGTTCTCAAAGAGGACCATGATATCAAGATGGTGATGCCATGACTTGCAAGTGAATTGGATTTAAGTGAGAGAGAACTGTCCAAAGTCATCAGCATCACTCCTTCAGAGCCATCTGGGTCAGTAGCAAGATATAGATTAAGCCAATTGGAAATTACCCCTTCCAACCTGTTAAGACCTTTTCAGATCCTGATTCCATTATTCCAAAAGTTAGCTACTTTCAGTTCTGAATCCTCAGAAAATGAGATAAACCTTCCATCTTTGCTTTTATCCAGGTCATTAATAGAAATATTAAACAGAACAAAGTTCATGACTCCGGAGCACTCTGCTAGAGACTTCCCTCCACTCAACATCAAAGTAATTATGACTAGTCTTTGGGGCCTGTCATTCAATCATTTCACAATTCATCTTTCTTTTATACCATCTTACCCATCATGTCCCTAAAATTTGACCAAGAGAATTGCATGGCAAACTTTATTAAAATCTAGGTGTTTGTCAGTCACTTCAATAATGTCCAACCCTTTGAGACCCCATTTGGAATATTTTTTTGGCAAATATACTGGATTGGTTTGCCATTCCTTCTCCAGCTCATTTTACAATGATGAAACTGAGGTAATCAGAATTATATAACTTTCTCACAGTCACACAGTAAGCATCTAAAACCAAATCCAGGTCTTCCTGACTCCAGGCTCTATTCAAAATCTAGGTAATTAGTAGTTATACTACTTTCCTGAAGGACCAATCAAGCAATCTTGTCAAATAAAGGAAATGAAATTAATCTGATATAACATGGTCATGATGAAATCATGTTGATTCATTGAAATCCCTGCTTTCTTTTTCAGGTTACTAAGTAGTCCTTTAATATTTAATAGTCCTGTAGTTTGCTTTTTTCAGGAATTGCTCAAACTCATTGATTCATTTTACTTTTACGAAAATCAGGACAATCTTAGTCCTTCAGATCTGCAATGCCATTTTCATTCCTCATGATAGTTTAGGGATCAGTAGCATATCTTCAAGTTCTATCGGTATTTACATATTGGTCTAATAATAGACTGAAACTGTAAGCTGAGTAGTAGTAATAATAATAATAGCTAGCCCAAATAACATGCAAAGTGCTTTGCAAACTTTAAAATGTTATCTCATTTTATTTAATACAATGAGAATCAAATACTTTAACCAAAAAAATGAAATTTAATAAAAATAAATGTAACATTCCTATAGGGATTCAAAATATCAATTTCCCAGGTACAAGAAGGGAGAGTGATGGTTAGATAGCAATTTACCTAAAAAAGATCTAGGGGTTTGTGAGAAATGAAGGAAGGAAAAGGAAGGAAGGAAGGAAGGAAGGAAGGAAGGAAGGAAGGAAGGAAGGAAGGAAGGAAGGAAGGAAGGAAGGAAGGAAGGAAGGAAGGAAGGAAGGAAGGAAGGAAGGAGAAGGAAGGAAGTCTAGAAGCAATGGATAAAAGTTGTGGAGAAGCAAATAGCTACTAGACATAAGGAAAAAATCTTCCTAATAATTAGAGTTGCCCTAAGGGATATGGGCTAGCTTAGGAGATTCACCATCACTAGAAATCTCTATGCAAAATTTAGATGGTTATATGTTAAAGATGTCAAAAAATGATCCTTAGGCAAGTATAAAAGGGACTGTGATCTATGGTCCCTTCCAACTCCTATGTTTCTGTATGTCCTGAAATACACATTTCTTATTAACAAAGATATGCTTGTGACCGATCATGACCACACTGTATATGATAGACCAGAAAAAAGACAGAACAGAAAAAAAATTTTGATTAAATGAGGGCACCCAGGCTCAAGTCCAGTGCATTATTAAAACAATGGCAAACTTTTAATTAGAAACATTTTTGTTTGGCCAGTGCCTCGACTCATTATATCATGTAAAAACGGTAGAATAGCATGGTATAGTGTAACTAGTATATGTCTCAGGATCGAGTCCTTGATTTAAAACTCTGTTCTTCAGTTGATTAACTATTGGGTCGTGTGAGAGTCAATTTCTTTACCTGCAAAATAGCAATAATACTTACACAACTTACCCTTCCAGGCTGTTGGAAGGAATCTTAATGTGTATGAGGCAACATAGTATAACTGATAAAGTTGGTCTCAGAGTTAAATACAGGTTCGAGTCTGCCTCTGATGTCCACAGATTATGTGATCCTAGGCAAGGCACTTAATTTCTCAATGCCCAGACAGCTCTCTATAACAATCAATTATAGTTCTACCTCACTAATTAACATTAGTCTAGCACCTGATTCATTAGAGATATTCAATATCTCTTGACTTATTGGTAGAAAATTTTTAAAGTTCTTCCAACTCTCCAGTACTAATCTACAAAGAAAGAAAGATATTTCTAAAAAGGAATTTCCTATCCCTAGGAAATCATTAGTCAAATAATTTCCACCCCACCCCCCAAAAATATAAAACTGCTGAATCAATAAAAGTAAATATGAAAAAACACCTACTTTTTGATATTAAAATACTATAAAATTGAGGCACCTGTCTCATTTTACGGGAAGGTAAAAGCAGATTTGAAATAAATCAGAAGACAAAATGAAAGACCTATTTGCTGAAACTCAAACTGAATTCTGTATTTTTTTTCTCCAGCAAATTGCTTTACTATAATCTCCACTCTAAGCATCATTCTTTCTCTATTTACTACTTCCTGCTGCCTACCAACACACCAAAGAATCGTCTTCCTTTAATTTCACCATGCCCAGGAGCTGCCTTACTACATCTCTCTTTCTCTTCTCAGAAAATATATTCTTTTAAAAGTGGTCTATGCTTAGTGCTTGTGTTCCATCTCATCTCATTCTCTTCTAAATTTTCTGCAATCTGGCTTCTGACCTTATTTATCTGAAAGTGCTCTCTCTCTTAATTGAGAACTCAGATGGCCTTTTTTTGATTTTGATCCTTCTTGGCTTCTTAGCAGCATTTGACATTATCAACTACTTTCTCCTCCTAGGTATACTCTCTTCCCAGTGACTCAGGTGAGCATCTAGGGAAGCAGCATTTTTGGAAGTCACTTAAACCCAATATTTATACATATTATTCCCATTAACTTTGGGTAACCCAGACGTTTTTTTTTTTTCTCATTATAATTTAAGAAGATCATTTAGTGAAATCAGACCCCATGGATTTAAAATCTCTATGCAAATGATTCCCAGATCTATTGATCTATCCCTTTCTAATGAGAATAGCAATGTCTGTAGTATTTATCTGATAGAGCTTATGTGAAGTTCAAATAAGAGATTGTATATAAAGCTCTCTTCAAATTCCAAGTGTTATATGTCAGCTATAATATAGAATTACAAAATACATTTGCCTTAAAAGAATAAGCCAAGAAAGATTGGTGTGATATAAGACTTTATTACAGCTCCCAATTAGGGTTACTTTCTAGTGATATCTTTAGAAGATCTCAAATCTGAGAGCAGACTTCATTTTTTAATAGAAAACCCTATCTATGCTCCCAACAGAGTTTTAGTTCACAGTGATTAGTTCTTTGGGATTCAGAAGAAAGAAATACTTTTTTTTTATTTTTCCTCTAAGGAACTATTAATGATCAAGCCATTCACACTATTACACATTTAGAACTGGAAGGGACCTTAAAAGACATCTAGTCATATGCCATTTTACAGATGAGAACCTCAGAACCTCAAGATACTGAAAGGATAAGTAACTTGTCTGGATCACACAAGTAGTAAGTGAATCCAGCTCTTCTGACTCCCAAGCCCATCACACTGTTGTCATGGTTAAGATAATAATGATACAGAGCATTGCCTAGATTGTCATTCTACATTATTAGTAAATTCATCTTAATGCTCCGTGGGACATCCTCTTGATTATTATTTATAATAGCAATAAAAAAGGAATTCCCAGAAACTGTAAAGACTAATGTTAACTTATTTTCTTTTGTTATCTTAAAGAAGTTATGTTTAATCAACAAGCATTTGATTCAACAAGCATTTATTGAGTACCTACTATGTGTGAGACACTATGTAAAGTTATAAAGGTACAAAGACAGGATGAAAATAAAGTTATACTATACAATTCAGTAGGATACAATAACATCATGTTCCTTCACAATGTAGTCTTCAATATCAAAATAGATAAAAATTATAGTTTTAGTATAAAATTATTTTACATGTCTATACATATTTGTATCTAATGATAGCACTCCCTAGGTTGTGGGGGAGGGAAGAAAAAAAAAAGAAATTTACATGAAATTTATTATATATTTAAAAGGAATAGAAAATTTTACACAATAGATGTTTCATGTGCAATAATTTTTATTATACTATTATTGAAATGTTTGTTTTATTCCATATATAAAAATAAAATAAATATTTTAAAAGATATAACTGTAAAGTGCTTTGCCTAGAACATAGTGAATGTTATAAAAAATGAATTACCATTTTTATTATTCAATAAACATCAGCTCAATCTGAGCCTCTAAACATAGTTACTATGAAAAGTCTTATGAATCAAGTTAGGCTTTAACCGGGGCTTTAGTCCATCCTTTACTTCTAACAGTTTACAGTAATTCCACAATTGACTGATAATCATCTTTCTCCTGGAGAAACAGAATGGCTTTACTTATTCTCTGTGTGATGTTGTTTAAGTCAATTCACTTCTCATCTATAAAATGACAGAGATTGTCTAGATCATTACTAAGATACTTTCCAGTTCAAAAGTTGAGATCCTATGTACTTTATAAAGTACTATGGGCTTTATATTATATTTTAAACCTAAAACTGTTTGTTATTTAGTCATTTCAATCATGTCCCAGTCTTTGTGACTCCCATTTGGGGTTTTCTTGGCAAAAATACTGGAGCAATTTTCAATTTCTTTTCTTCAGCTCATTTTATAGATGAGGAAACAGAGTTAAATAGGGTTAAATGACTTTTTCAGAGTCACATAGTCAACAAGTGTCTAAGACCAGTTTTGAACTCAAGAAGATGAGACTTCCTGAGTACAGTCCCAGCATTCTGTGCACCATAGTGCCATCTAGCTGCTCATAAGCTTGGAATATAGTGTTTATTTGGGTTGTATAAGGTCAACAACCATAGAGAATCAGAAAGTTAGAACTGGAAAAAAAAATTAGGTCATTTCACCTCTCAGGTCTCACTTTTCTGATTTACAAAATGAGGAGGCTAGGCTGAGTGGTGACCACTGATGTGCTTTTTGGTTCTAAACCTAAGTAATAAGAACTTTTAGGCATCATTTAGCTTAATTTTTCATCGTACAAATGAGGAAACAGAGATGTGTAAAGTTAAAATGTCTCATTGAAAGCCATACCATGAGGTGTATTCAATAAACACATTTTGAGTTTGTCTTGGCTGCAGCAAGGCAAAACAGCATGGTACCATGGATAGAAAGTTAATCTTAGAGCCTTGAGGAATCAGAGGGGATGCAATGGATAGAATGTTAGACTTGGAATGAGTAAAACTTTACCAGCCTCAGGCACTTACTGGCTGTGTAATCCTAGACAAATCACAATCTCAGTCTGCCTCAGTTTCCTCATCTGTAAAATGGCTATAATAATGACACTTCATAAGGCTGTTGCGAGAATCTAAGCAGAAAACATCTATAAAGTTCACTATTGGCTATTATCCTAACTCTATCACTTAGTATCTGTGTGACATGGATCAAGTCTTATTAGTTAAATGAGCCTCAGATTCCTGAACTGTAAAATGAGGGAATGGACTCCAGTGGCCTTTTGGATTATTTCTAGTTTTAGAGTTTCAATTCTGTAAGAGCCAAGTATAGAATTCAGGTTCCCTGACACCCAAGCCAGCTCTTTACTCACCCAAACATGATGACATCCCAAATCTCAAAATCAAATACTGACTCCAAATTTTTTTTGGATGAGACATTCAGTTCACCATCCTAGGATACATTTTTTCCTCTCTTATGCATGAATTAAATAACTGTCAGAATGAATTCTATTTCTGTCCTGTTCATGACAAGATAGGGTCATCCAGGTCATATATCATGAGCTACCTTGGACAAGAGACCTTCCAGAGAGGAAGGAGATGAAAATTAGAGATATTTCCTGCTAGTTGTCTAAAATTACCAGTTTCTTAAAACAAGACATGCATTTATTTGATTAAGAAAAGGATCCTTGGCACACAGCCTCCCAAAAATATTTCTACAAATTGAAGAAATTAAGCAAAGGGAATGGCAAAGGATAGGGTCAAAAGTTAGGAAGAACCAAGCATAACACACCACGGATGTCTCTCCCTTGCCCAGACAGAAGTCTAATTAATGCACATCCTGAAACCAATAATTGTTTCGTACAATGAGAGGAAACTAGAAAATACTCTTTCAAGATCTGCCTCAGGGCAGGAATACTAGAGTAAACTTTAAAATGCCCACTTCTGAATACAGAAATCATTGGACTGTAGGACTAGATACTGGCTTCGACACAATTATCATCTATCAAGTGGACTCATGGGGCTCTACCATCTTTTTTACTTACTGTCTTCTTCATTCTGTTCTCCATCCATGGTCCAGACTTCAGATGGAGAGCAGCAGTCACACAATACAAGTCTCTCTCACAATGCCAAGGCATGGGTTAGCAAAGACAATCCACTGAAGCCCCTCCCACTCAAAAGTCCGAGTTGGACACTTTGGAAGTCCCAAGTTTTCTATTGTTACCCAATTTGAATACAGCAGAGGAAAACATTTCAAAGAAAACAAGTCTCCCAACTATAGCTCAGCCCAGAGCTGTTTCCTATTCCATTAACACATATTTATGGAGTCCCTCCATTGGGCAAAGCATGAGGCCCTAGGGAAGGAAAAGAAAAAAGTAATAAAATCCATTCTCTGCTCCAAAGCAATGTTGAATATTAGGCAAGATTTGGAGTTGAGAGAAATCTGGGTTTCAAATCCCAACTTTGAAAGGTACTAGTTGTGTGATCATGAGCAAGTCTAATGACTGAACTTTCCTGATCTTCCATTTCCTCATCCATAAAATGGGGATTAAAAAATAGTCACAGTAACATTGTCACAAAGTTGTTGTAAGATTCATATGAGAAAATATTATTAAAACCCCTTGTAATTCTAAAGCACTATATAAATGTCAGCTGTTATTGTAATTGATGGGGAAATAAGGCAGAAAATCTTATCATTTTGACTCCATTTCACACATGGGGAGAGGTCAGAAAAAGAAAGTAAATTATCCAAAGTTTATGTCTGGAACAAGGCTGGAAAAAACCCAGTGCCAATCCTATTTTGCACTCCTTATTTATCAACAACAGTAAAGCTTCTTTCCTTTTTTTTTTTTCCCTGAGGCAATTGAGGCTAAGTGACTTGCCCAGGGACACAGAGCCAGGAAGTGTTAAGTGACTGAGGTCACATTTGAACTTCAAGGCTGGTACTCTATCCACTGCCCCACCTAGCTGCCCCAAAGCTGCTTTAAAAAAAAAGTTCAAAATACCAACAGAAGGAATGGCACAAAATCACCTTAAGTTGTTCTTATGCACCCTAAAAATGATGAGTTGTCTTAATGAAACTGCTAAATGGCTTCGAATTTGGCATGTTCCATCTAATTGACCACCAGATCATATTTCATATGCCATCCAGTATCAACCCTGCTCTAAGAATACATGAATACGCTCCACACAGTTCCCAAACACAAGCATACAAACATACAATTTTCCCATTTCTTTCCTTAGGCACAGTAATCAAACTCTTGCTTCTGAAAAGGGTAATTCATTTTCTTTTCACAGGGATTGGCTCCTCTAACCAAAAACCTTCCTAACCACCACTCCTTTGTATGAGTTATTTCCCCCTGGGAGAATGAAGCTCCCTGAGGCAAGTGACTAGCTCATTTTTTCATATTTGTATCCCTAGTACTTATCACATTACCTGGCAAATAGCAAAAAGTCGTGAGAGTTAACAAATACTATTTTGATTTGTTTATTGACTCATTTATTCAGTCAAGACCAGAGGAATTCAAATATTTGAAGAAAGCACTCATATCTCCTCTAAGTCTTCTTTTTCTAGTTCAAGAAATAACTGTCTATTTTGATTCTGAGGCTCTTGTCACCCTTCACCGGACACTGCAAATTGTCAATACCTCCATTAAACTATGACATCCAAAAAAAAAAAAACCAAAAAACAAAAAACCAAAAAACAGTGTTCTAGCTAGTTTGTGACCAGGGCTGAGCACAATGGCTCTAACCTCTTTCAAGTCTAAGTCTTAAAATCAGAAGGATGGAAGACAATTTAGAGATCACCTCATCTAACCTTATTCTAAGGACATGACTCCTATTAACAGGACACTTGATCCAGACTAGGGAGAGCCTATATTTTCCACTTTGCCTTCTACAGCTTGCCATAACACCCTGGGGGAGGTTTAGTGATAGCCTGATGGTGGCTGATCTGAGAAACCCAGTCCAACATTTTATTTGCCTAATGTTTTCAGCAGCTGTTGCCATCTATACATGGCTGGGAGGTACTGGATAAAAATTACCTCATTCTGTTTTCACTACATGTTCTTAAAACAGAAGCCACAGAAATAATAAAGAATGTTCATAATTTGAAGACAAATACTTTAAATATTGCAGTGTGACTTAATTCCTGTTAATGGGTCCCCATGATTAGTTAGTGAAATAAACTTCTTAAATCTAGCTATTATTCTTCTCAATTTCATTATCATGTCAACATCAGGAAAGAAAACAATCACAGCTAGAATGATGGATGGGGGTTTAAAAGCTTGTGCATGAAAGCTATCATGTCTAGCCTTCTTATCTCTGTAGCCATAGTAACAAAAGTAAATATAGATAAATGCATATATATATATATATACATATATATGTGTGTGTGTGTGTGTTTGTGTGTGTGCTAAGGATAATATAAATATGCATGCACATATCTGCAGCTTAACTACAGAAGGATGAAATCATTATCCCTTTTTTGAATTATAAAAAGCAAAAATTATTGCCTATATTATGCAAAACACAGAGAGAGAGGAAGTCTTTAAAAGGCACAAATAATGAACTGAAGGTCCAATGAGTCAACTGAGTGACATGATTGCCCCAAAGCATGGACAGTATTAATACAAGTATAGTGTCTAGGACCAAGTATATATTTATCCCACTGTGTTTGATGCTTACTCCATCTCCAGCTAGCCTTGATCTCATAGCACTTTATATTCTTTATATTATTAATTCATTGGCAGTTAGGTGAATGGAGTGAGAAAGATTCATCTTCATGAGTTCCAATCCGATCTCAGACACTTACTATGTAACCCTGGGCAAAACATTTAACCCTGCTTGCCTGTTTGGCATCTGTAAAATAAGCTGGAGAAGAAAATTGCAAACCATTCCAGCATCTTTGCCAAGAAAACCCCAAATGGGGTCATGAGTCAGACATGACTGAAAAATGACTGAACAAAAATTAATTATTTTTAGATGTATGGCTTAGCTACTCCTACTAAAGCATAAACTCCTTGAGGTCAGGATAATCTCTTATTCATCTCTATGTCTCCCCAGTATATTTCACAGTGAAATAAATATGAGAGGCCCCTTAATATATATTTTCTAAATGAATAGCACTTAGTAATTCCTAGGTCCACCATGACTGTTTTGGAGTCATAAGTATTCATTTCATCACTGAGCCATTGTCTTACTGAAATATACCCGAGGCACATAAAGCCAATAGCAAAAACATTTAATTAAGATATAAACAACATAAATAGCAAAGAAGAAACTCAAACAGTATAACATTCTCTCTTTCCATATCAAATGGGGTGAATTCTCTTCTACTTCTAGAGAAGTTATTTTCTAATTCTCATTCAATTCCTCTGTTTCCCCCAACATAGAGCACATGCATGGCTGCTTCATAATTCATAGCGCTCATTGCTAATGGCTAGAATAAGATGCTATCTGTTTATTGGACTATCTTTCCATGAGACTCCTTCATGTCAGGCTAAAGAACATTATTACTGTATACAATATTCTCTTGGTTCTGCTCATTTCACTCTTCCCTAATTTGCACAAATCTATCCATTTTTTAAGATCTCTGAACTCATTATTTTGTATAGCACAGTAGTATTCCATCACATCATGTGTCACAATTTGTTTAGCCATTCATCAGTTGAAAATAAATAATGTAATGGTCCTTTAATGGACATTCCTGCCTCTAGGCAAACTAAAGTATTCTTCATATCAGTGCCAAAGCAATCTTCAATGTTTGGGTCAGGTCTCATATCTCCTCTGCTTTAAAAATTGCCAGTGATTCCCCATTGCTTATGCAGAAAATTTCAGATAGTTTACTATGAACTGATGCAATCTTGCTCTAACTTATTTTCCAATCCTCTCTATTTTATACTGAAACCACTATCAACTACTGATTTCCCCCCAAAATTATCCTATCTTCTCTCATCACAATTCATTTGCATATTTTATTCCCCATTCCTACAATAATCTCCCTTCTAATTGTCAGTGCCTAGGCTGAATACTCAAGGGTTGAGTACTATCTGGATATTCAAAGGTTACCAGAGTATAAACTCTGGAAGGCTTTATTAAGCTGGAAAGAGTTCTCTTACAATTTTACTTTTCCTTCATTGTTGTCTTTTATTGTTCATCATCCATATAACACCTCCAAACTCTGGATTACCCTGAAACTCTCTCCTGTGTCTTCCCCCCCCTCCCCTCCCTTCTCTCCTTTCTCCTTTCTCTCCCTCTCCCTCTTCCTTTCCCTCTCCCTCTTTCTCATTGTTTCAGATTGGTGTTCCCAGGACTTACAGGTTTTAGCATGGGGCCTAGCACTTAATAGACAATCAATAAATGGTTATTGAGTTGTCAACTGATTACAAGCTGTCCACAAGTTACATATAAGTGTTGTCCAAAAATCAACCTAGTTAAATTCCGAGATTTATCAATTGATAAATAAACAAGCAAGTTTTAAGTACTATATTTCAAGTGTTGAGATAGGCATTTGAGATACAAAGATTAAATTGAAACTGTTCTTGCTGTCAAAAAGCATACTTTCTATTGAACACAGAGGGATGAATATTCCAATCACAGCAACTTCCAAAAGTTATATATGTTACTAATCTTTACCAGTAAAGATCATCTGCTTGAAATACAAAGTTACTTAGCAAATAGAGTGCTGGTCATGGAGGCAAGAGAGATCCAAGTTTGAATCTTGCCTCTAACATTTAGTCAACTTTTGACCATTAGCAAATCCATCCTCCTCTCTTAACATAAACTTCCTCATCTATAAAATAGGAATAATATAGCCATGAATGACTTTACTATTCTCAGCAATTCATTGATCCATGACTACTCTGAAGGACTTAAAATGAAAAATGCTATCCATACCCAGAGAAAGGACAGTCTTATACAGACTGAAACATACTTTGCTTAAAATTTATTTTTCTTGAGGGGTTTTTTTGGGAGGGTAAGGAAGATCTATGTTCTTTTGCAATATCAATTTTTGAAAATGTTTTGCATAACTTCATATGTGCCTTCTCAAATTAACGGGGAGGAAGGGGTATAATCTGGAACTGTTTTAAAAACAAATATAAAAAATGTTTTATAGATGACTGGGGAAAATAAAAATATTAATTTTGATAGATATAAAAATACCTACCAGGATTGTTATATGAGATCATATTGCGAAAGCCTTTGGCAAACTCTAAAATTCAATGTAGCTCTCATAATAGGATTTCAGTCTACTCTCCAGAAGGAAATACAAATGAAATGACAGTATTGAAATATAATTATTATAATTATAATTTATAAATAGCAAAACACTTTTCATACCTGATCTCAGTTGATCCTTAGACATCTTTCTGAGGTGGATTCTTTAAAAATTGAAATCCCTCATTCTACAAATGACAAAGTTTTTGATAATAAATATTAAATGACTTATTCAATCTCTTAGTTTCAGAGGTAAGAAGTGAACTCAAATCTACCTGTCTTCAAAATCTATATTCTATCAGGATAGCATGATTACAATGGCAAGTTATAAAAACTAATCATGTTAATGCTAGTGTTAAACCTTCAAAAAAGTTGAATGGAGCATTCATACTCCATTTGCTTTAAAGAAATTATCTGAGAGACGATACCTCTAGTAATTAATTATTTGTATAAGTAATATGTTAAATCATTTTCAGTCATATCTGATTCTTTGTGACCCCATTTGGGGTTTTCTTGGCAAATATATTAGAGTAGTTTGCCATTTTCTTCTCCAGATCATTTTACATATAAGGAAATTGAATCAAATAAGGTTAAGTGACTTTCCCAGGATCACACATTTACTAAGTGAATGATGCTGTTTTTGAACTCATGTCTTTCTAACTTCAGAGCAAGTATTCTATCCATTGCACCACATAGCTGTCTAAAGAAGAAAAAAACAACATGGAACCTCTATTGTAAAGATTAGAATGACATAGAGTCACTTCTTCTATTTCCATTTCATTTTTCTCCATCCTCAGGCCAATTCAAAGCTACAGTTTAAAATCAGCACAAATGACAGAGCATAAAGTTTGGTTCAAATTTTAATTGTTAATAGATTATTATCTATTACTAAATAGATTGTTAATCTATTTGCAAAAGATAGTATAAGATACTTATGGAATCACTTATAAGGGAGGCCATCTCTTAGAAATTCTATTAACTTTGAAAAAGTTCTCTTCCCTCTCTGGATTTTACTTTCTCCATTGTTAAAAAGAGAGTCTGGGAACAGTTCATCCCTATAGAACATTCCAGCTCTTATGACTTATAGTTCTATAATTCTTTTTAACAACAAATTCAGAGCTTCACAATCACTTACACAAATCAGAGTTCATAACAGTGCAGCTATATGAGTACCCACTCTGTTAAATCTCTATTAAATTTAAATTGAAAAAAGTGACAATGTCTTAGAGACCATTGGGACTAAAAATATCCTCTTCAATCTCCAATTAGATTACAGACAATTAAACAAAATTATTTTATTGAATTTTTAAAAGATATGTTATGCTATTCAGCCTTCCAAATGTCATGACTAGAAAACATTTAGATAACTGAGATGGTTACAGTGCCCCCGATTTTATTTTTTTAAAACTTTGAACCATAATTAGAACTTTACAACAATTTGCATAAATTACCTTGTCAAAAAAATTATTGGAGCTACTAAAGGACCAGAATATGGACAGGTCACCTGAAGTATCACCCAAACATAGGGAATTAGAATTATAGTTTGGCTCTATTGATGAAATAGAAGCTCTCCTGCTGTTTGATTAAAGAAGGAAATATATCTATCTAGATAACCTCCAAAGTCAAGTATTCTGAAGAATTTTTTCTGTGAAAATGTCATTATTATAAACAAAAAAAAAAAATTAGAATGAAGGATTGAAGCAATATCAACACTATTCTTCACATTTACATAAAATGCTTGAGCCAGATTGGGAGGGAGAATTGGAACAAAGAGTACATTTGGCATTCCTGAAACCAAAATGTATCCCAAAAGTCATAAAATCATCAGCTTTCAACATTTGGAGGATAAATTCACTTTATTATGCTCATCGAATATAAGTAGTACAGTATTTACTATGAGAAAAAAAAAAGTAATTTTTCAAAATGCAAGAAATGCTCAGCTTACCTGGTTTGATCCCTTACAAATTAGTCATTTTATTAAAACCATAGAATATTTTTATTCTATTGAAATTTGAGAAATTGATATATGTGAGTTATAACATCCACAGCCAAGAAAGCTGGGCTTGTATCACATATCAAGGGAAAGTCATGGCTCTTCTGAGTCTTTCAGTACTAAGCACCAAACTTGACATGCAGTAGGTTCTTAAGAAAAACTAATTGACTGAGCCTTAGTTTCTTCCTCTATAAAATGGGAATAGAATAAGCCCTTTAATTTCACTGGTGTAGATAATTTCATGAAGAGAAAATTCCATTTACTAATGCAGGCCAGGAGAATCTTCTTAACAACTTACAGTCTTAGAGTGTTATCTAGAATTATTAAGTGATTAAATTGACACATAGCCAGTGCCAGTGTGTGTCAATGTGTGGACTTGAGTCCTGATCTTCCTGACTCCAAAGCTGGCATTCTATCCACTGTACCATGGAAAAGGCCTTTATAAACCTTAATGCATTTGACAAATGGGAGTATAGTTGTGTAATGGAGTTGGTCAAAGGAGAACCTGATCAATTTAATGAATTCCTTTAATGAAAGATAGAAAGATGGATGATAGATAGATAGATGATATATGGCATATATATCTAGTGAATAAATAAAAATTACAAATATATAGAAGGGACTACAAGAAATTAGAGAGGGAGACCACTAGCAATTAGGGGAACTGATTTCCCTCCTTCACAAAAGAAGGAGTGAAGCTGATCATCTGGGCCTTACCAATGCTGATATTATTGCTGGGAGTTAATCAGACAATACAGATCGAAGGAAAATGTGTATTTACCCATCCCATAATGAATCTTTACCATCTGGGGGAATCAAAAAAGATTCCTTTTTCTGCTATCTATGTACCTTTCTGAGTTCTCCACATCCTATACATTTTCCATGATGGATAAAACAAAAGTTGTCTGTTGTCCAATGCTTACGTTATATACCTTTGCAGAAGGAAAACATTTTAACTGTTTCTAGGAAAACTTAGTCATAAATCAGTTCTAAGTTTTACTTTAGAGATAGCTACAGAATTTTACCCTGGGATAGCACAAAGCAAGCCAAAGGGAGAAATTGATTCCTTATGAGTCAGGTCCCCAGGCCTGAGTAGACATGATTGAACATTTTTTGTGAACATGGAGTACTTAGGAAATCTGGAGAGCAGTTCTGGACAGATGACAGGTCCAAAAGATAGCTTCTCTAAGTTACAGATATGCCCACAAACAATGATGACTGTTCCTATCAATATTTCAGAAAATAGAAAAAGCATATAGATCCCTCACTAGATGAGAATATTTTATCTTGTGGCACTATATTTAATTCACCCTTGAAAATTAAAAAAAATTGTTTATGATTCAGAAATTCATAGAATTATAGACTTTCCAAGGTGAAAAGATCCTCGCACATTATCCAATTCAATCTAGACCTGCTTGCCAAAGACATGGCATCATTGTGGCTCTATTCACATTGATTATTGGAAAATTGATGGAAACAATCACTCTCAGATACGCAAATGGATCCATGATCTTATCCATTTGGAAATGTTCTCTAATCACAGAGAAAACAATCTATCCATGCCTTCCCATCCTGTGCAACCCCCATCCATGTTCTGATAACTTTTTGCTAATGAGAGTTACCTTAAAATTCCTAAGTTTCTCCCAACATCTCCAAGATACCATTGAAAAGCTTTGCCATCTCTCACTCTTGCCACATACCACATCTCTCGCTGTCATACAATTCTTTGATGTAATTCTGAACTCTGATTCTTCTCTAATCTTCCTCATGGGTCATATATTGACAATTGTTCATACTCACCATGGGCCCTTCCATCATCTTCTGTGTGTAATCCTTAATTCATCCTTAATTCTTCTAAGGGAATGATATTCCAAGTCTAGCACTTCCAAATCTAGTACAGCAATACTAGTAAAAGTGTTGATATTGAAAAGATGGACCTTTGATGAATTTGAAGTTCATCAAAGTGTTTTTCCATTTTCTAAAAGCAATCAAGCCTAATTTCCTGTTATTTTATACTCCTGGTCTCAGCTTAATGTCCATCTATGATGTCTATCACACATATACATAAATTGAACAAGTTCTATTGTGTCTATTCAAAATTAATTCACTTGAGATTTGCCGAAGTTCATGTAGCTATCTGCAGGCATTTGTCCTAGGATAATTAGGACTGGGTGGAAGGTACTTCAAAATGCCAAACATTTCAGTCTCTGAAGAAGGATTCCATTACTTCATGCTTTGAGGTAAAATTTCATTTAAGCTGCAGATATCTGAAGAGCCAAGCATTGAAACCAGGAGTACTCATCCCTTCCTCCTGCCACCATAATCAAAGCTCAGTTCAATAATAATGCCATTTCCATGGTGTGTTAACTTTGCAATGTACTTTCTCCACAGCAACTCAATGTTGTTAGCAATGCAAGCATTATGATACTCATACAAATAAACTGAATAACAGAATGTGACTTTTTTAATTTATTATTTATATATATATTATATATAATGTATATATAATATAATATATACATAATGTATATTGTATGTATATGTATATACATAATATATACTATATATGTATATAATATAATAATATAATGTATATTCATATATATAATGTAGATATAATAATTATTTATTAAGTGACTTGTACATGATCTCCCAGCTTTTAGATATCAGAATTGGGATTTGATTCTGACTTCTGTCTACAAATATTTTAGAAAACTATGATGCAAAATGACTGTAAATTAAAATACTGTAGTGGGAAGCACATTGGTCCAGATAAGAATCCTGAGTTCTTATATTGGCTTTGCTAAAAATAGTCAAGTAAGTCACTTTGATTCTCTGGGCCTCAATTTTCTTTTTTGTAAAATGAGAGACCTAGACATTAGCTTGCCAAGGTCCCTTCCAGTTGCAATTTTTTCTGGATCTATATATCCCCCACTTCATCAGTGCTGATGATTAATTGCTGATGACTAATTGCTGATGACTAGTAATCTTTTAAAATGTTATCAGCAGACATACACAAGACCAGGATGTTTGAAGTTAATCTAATATCCTATGAGTACACCAAAGGATAACATAAGCAAAATGGTATGATGAGAAATGAAATGAGATTTAGAGTCTCTTACCATTATCCTCTGTAGATGTTAAGATGGAACATAGCTTCTGTAACCCCTAAGCTACCAGTAAAATAAATTGTGTTATATTTCTGGTTACTGTTTCAGTTCAGTTATTATTAAGTAACATTTTTTTGAAAATGAAAAAGGTTTGTTGTATTTCATCTAAAAGGTGACAGGCTGTTTTACAAGAGAACCTAGCTGTGTTAAAGATATTTCTGGGACCCTCATATGTCGTATCTAATAAATGTAAGACAAACAGACATGCTTCTTCCACCTTTTATAAATGGCTCGTGGGAGCTCAAAAGCCTTGCTTGTATGACTGGGTTGTTATTTAAGGAATAACAGACAGAACACCGCTAAAATAAGATTTTTATTCATCACATTGTTGTTAATGACTTGGATAAAAGCATAATTGACATTTGTCAAATATGCAAAAACTACAAAGCTGGGAGGACCACTTAAAATGCTGAGTGACAGATTTGAGATGCAAAAAGCCCTTGACAACTGAATATTCAGGTAATATAAATAAGATGAAGTTTCTCTTGAATAAATGTCAAATGCAATTTGGGTTCAAAAATTCATTCATACAAGTTGAGAGAGACATGGCCAAGCAGCTGTTCACCCAAAAAGTTCTAAGGTTTTAAGAGACTTGATTCAGATACAGAGACATTATATACAAGAATAGGGAGAAATGCATTGTCCAGTGCATTCTATCTTGGCCATGGGTTTAGTCATAGTTATCACATTTTAGGAAAAGCAAAAAGGAGTCAGAGAAGTGACAATGGTTTCAAGTTAATGCTATAGGAAAGTCACATGAAAAAATTGAGGATATTTATCTTGGAGAAGAGATTTAGGATCTTCAGGCATATAAAGAGAAATCATGTGGAATCAGAAGCTGACTTGTTCTGCTCAGACTCTGAAGGCAGACTGCCATAGGAGAAAAAAATGTACAGGAAAAACTTCCTAAGCTTTGTTGTTATTTACTCATTTTCAATTGTGCTTGACTCTCCATGACCCCATTTAGATTTTTTTTTCTGGGAAAATGAGGCAAACAGGATCAAATGATTTGCCCAGAGTCACACAGCTAGTAACTGCTTTAAACCAGGTTTGAATTAAGGTCTTCCTGCCTCCAGGTCAGCACTCTATCCCCATTGTACATCTAGATTCCCTGCCATTAAAACTACCCAAAATTGAAATAGGATGAATTATAAGGTAGTGAGCTCTTCAGTCCTGCTTGGCTTTAAGAAAAATCTCTATGATCACTTCTCAGCTATAGACTAGAGAGAATTCTTGTTAAGGGGTATTCATCTAGAAGGTCTTTGAGGTCCCTTTCATCTCTAAGATTCTTTGATTATTAAACTTTCTTTACTGTTATTCTGTTTCATTCATGTCCCACTTCTATAATAATCATAACTAATGAAGCAAAAATAATTTCCATAAGGCCAAGTATTTCACATCTTCTACCTTTAAACACACACACACACATATATATATATGTGTGTGTGTGTGTGTCTGTGTGTGTGTCTGTGTATACACACACACATAGATACAGATATAGATATATATACTTCCAGAATAATCCAGATTAAATGGACTCCTGCCATGTCTGCACAGCATCACATCCAGTTAAATGACTCAGTCATCAATAACATTTAAACATGTGCTGTATTTCAAGACTCAATAATTCAAGTTCATATTTGTGTGTTTTAAGATTTACAGTGTGTTTTTCTAAAATTAAAAAAACCTGTTTTATATATATGTATATATATACATATATATGCATATATATATATATAAAGTCAATATTGTGCCATTTTTTTTTCTTTTTTCTTTTCCTTTTTTTTAAGTATTGGTGGTAGATTTTGAATCCAGCTCTCTCTTCCAAGAGCAATATTTTTCCTAATCTACATACTTGTCCCAAAATTCATTCTCATACTCCAGGAGAATATTTTGTCATTGGTTAATAGAACCATGTATAGGTAGAGCTGGAAGGTATTTGAGAAATCATCTAATTTAACCCTTTCATTTTTTCAAGGGGGAATGTGGGGAGTGGCTTGAGTGGAAAATGTTTTGGAGTCAGCAGATCTTAATTTAATATAATCAATGGGAGACTATGGGTAAGTCACTTAACCACCATGGGCCTTAGTTTACTGATATGTAAAATGAAAAAGTTGGACTAAATAACTTGGTTTAGCCCATTTGATGAGACAGTTTTGCTGGGATGTAGCCAATGAGCATGCTACAGCTTCTTAGAGCCACAGATAAGAGTTGAGTGAAAGGTGAACACCAAAAGTGAATGAATAGCCCTATAAAAGGCTCAACAAGTTTTCACACCAGAGGTGCTAGACCTCCCTGAACACCCCTAACCATTCAATATAAAATTGCGCTTAATATTTGAGTCAAATTGAAGTCAGGTCTCCTGACTCCTAGACAATTGGTTCGTCCTTGCACTACACTATACAACTTAACATTGTAAATGTTTTGGAAGGGAACAGAGCAATGTTCAGTGTTCAGCATTGCACTTGACACATAAGTGCTTAATAAATGTTTGTTGATCAAAGGATTGTTTGACATCTGTGAAGTTTAAGAGAGAAGATTCATACTCATAAGAGTTATCAGGGAAGCTTATGGATGGAGAGGAATTCAATGGGTGGAAATGGGGAAAGAGGACATTTTGAGTTTAAATTTAAGCTTAAGCAGAGGTAACCTGGAGAAGAGAGCACTGTTTCAGAAGGCAAAGAGAATTCAAGTTTGACTGCATGGAGAGCAAGTATGATGAAAGAACTTTAGAAAGGAAAAAGTGTCCTAAATTGCAGTAGGCTTCAAATACCAAGCAAAATAGCATAACCGTTTACCTGGGAAGCAATAGGGAGCCACTGAAGATTCTTAAAATAGAGGATCAGCACCGTGATTGTCACACAGGATCATTGTGGGACCGAATAATTAAGGAAAGGCTTCTAAGGATAGCCTTTGAGTGAGCAGTCCAGTCAATCCTTCCTAATCTGATTTTCTCCTGTCATAGAGGGCATTCCTGCTTTGGAGAGGGTTCAATCTTAGCCAGAATCTGCCCTTTCAGCCACCTAAACCGGGAACCCTGGAAGCTTCTCCACCCAGCAAACTACGCAGGATTTATGCCCAATGGACCCATGGCTCCTGTTCCAAAGAGCCTGCTCCCTTGTGATAACATTGTTCCTGACTTATCAATGGGCAATGTGAAGTCAAGCCTACAATACTCATAGGAAGAAGAGTGAATGATGCTGAATAGGATAACTTGCTGCAAATGCCACAACAGCCAAATGGACACAGTTCCTGGAAACATTTTCCTCCAAAATATGCCCCTTAGAGAAACCATTGGTAGAAGCCATCGTGCCACTCTTGGGGAAATAATACATTCTGCCAGGCATCTATTCTATGGTCACAGAATGTCAGCCATGAAAAGAAGCTTAGAGAAACAATGCATTTCCCTAGTATCCACACTGGCAAGGCACTTTGCATACATTTATCTCATTAGATCCTTAAACATCCTTAAGACATGGATGGTAGTGTTATCTCCATTGTACAGATAAGGAAACTGAGACCGACTTGCCCCCTAAAAATATGGATACTAAATGTCTACAGCCAGATTTTAATTCAGAAAGATGAGTCTTAACTCCTGAGCACTATGGCACCACTTAGCTGTACATTTTAAAAATTGCTGTATTTTATCTATAAAAATATTATTTATTTATTCTACCAAAAAAAGTCCACTTATTTGAGCCATCTAGGTGGGCTAATGGATAGAGTGCTAGACTTGGAATCAGGACAAGCTGAGTTCAAATACTGCCTCATCTAAATCCTCTCTAGGAGACCCTGGCAAGACACTTTAACCTCTCTTAGCCTCAGTTTCCCTATTTGTAAAGTGGAAGTAATTATTCTCATCACACAGAGTTACAGAAAGGATCAAATGAAAACTTTATGCAAAACACTATATAAATGCTAGCTTTGATTATTATTTCTACCCAGTCACTTAATGATATGGGTCTTTGAAATAGCTTGTCAGCTCCCAAGCATACTGGGGCCTCTAGGTTGTAGACAATTGATCTAGAAAATGTTCTTGCTTTGGTCTTCTCAATGTTTTACAAGTTAAATAGAAATTTCTTATTGCTGAGTGATTATTCATAGTTTAAGTCCCTTATATGTTGCTACACATGGGGCTGGCTAGAGAAGGTAGCACAGACCACAGGAACTTTTTTTTTTTTTTTAACCAAATGTCAGAGGTACTGATCTAATTATCTTAGAAAGTTGCCTGACATCAGTTCCAAGCCGACTTTGCCCCACCCCGCCTTTTTTGATAATCAGATCCAGTTGTCTCTATTATCAATTTCTGAATTTTAAAAGGCCAGAGTCCATTTGATTACCTGACTTTTCAAGCATAAATTCAATTTGTTGTGCATGTCATAGCCTTGCACATAACTCTCCAATTATCTAATAATCTGTGATCTCATCAATGTGGGTATTCTCTCTGACAATGTGAATTACAGCCAACCAGTCCCTGTCCATTCTGTGTAGCCCCTAAAAGTTTGTCCTGGAGTTCCACCTAATATGCTAGGGTCTTTCCTCCTGCTCTCTTGAAGTTTCAAAGACAACAATGGACTCTTCACTGGGTCATTCCTCACTCTTGTCATATGACTGAGTCATCTTGTCATTTGTGGCATCTTTTAAGCCTTCTAAGTTTCTAACTCTTCATGATCCAATGTGAGGTTTTCTTGCCAAAGACACTGGAGTGGTTTGCCATTTCCTTCTCCAGAAGATCCATTTTGTCAGGCAATCAGAAGTAAATTGGCTTGCCCAGAATCACACAGCTAGGAAGTGTCTGAGGTTGTATTTGAACTTGCCTTCCTCACTCTAGACCCAGTGCTTCATCCACTAAGCCACCAGATATCTCAAGTCCTTATTCCTTCCATATAATTTCTCCTTGTAATGTAACACCCAGTGTGTTCCTTGTCCCTGCCCTTTAGATAATCATTATTTTCAATTCTTAAGAAACTGCAAGGTTTTTGAAACTATATAAAATCGCTAGAACACAATGATGCTAAAAAGGTAACCCTTTTTTTCAAAAAGAAACTTGAAGTCATTGCAATTTTTTTTAAAGCAATCTGACTCATTCTCTTCCTCTTTAATTACAAGCCCAGTTAATGAGCTATCTATAACAATCAGGACTCAAATACTTGGTAGGTAAGTCATTTAACCTCTATTTGTCTCAGTTTCCTCAACTACAAAATGAGGACAATGACAAACACCTACCTTTCAGGGATATTGGAAGGTTCAAATGAGATAATATTTGTAAAGTGTTTAGTATATAGTATCTAGCACATAATAGGTACAGTGTATATGCTGATTCCTCTTTCCCTTCCTTAGTATATACCTACAAAATACATACACACACACACACACACAGTCTACATATATACAGACACAGCTATATGTATATACATACTTTACAGATTGTCTATCCAAGGAGAGAACAAATTTAGACAATAAGCATTCTTTTCCACCTTGTGTTTTACAAGATCTTAGATCTTTGTAAAGAAGTTCTATACTATTCTTGGATTTGATTCAATTAATACAAGGTTAGCTTCAAATAGACATATCTAGAGAGATTTGCTGACTTTAGATCTAAAGTGATCTTGTATTTGTATTTTGTATTGACTTGTATTTTACAATGCATCTCCTCCATGAGGGTGGCGAACACTTTTGATGAGTACACTGTTCCCCGCTTTATTATACACAGGACCAAGTGAAAAAGAAACTAAATCAAACATTCCTGTGTCAAAAAAGATATTATCAACCATCTCTGTCTCCTAGTCCTCCTACTGTTTCAGTTTCAAATCTTCTGTGTAGATATGGAAAAAATCTGAAACACAAATACACACAAGCTTGTGGGGAGGGAGAGAAGAAAGAGAGAAGGAATATTTATTCATCAGTTCAGATGCATGAACCAAAAAACTGGAAGCAGAGACATTAAATTTCCTATCTCATCCACTTACAGACACTTGGAAGTCAAGGTATCAAAAATATAAGTCTCATTTGCTTTTGAAAAATGCTAATGATGGTGATTGAATCTCTCCCTTTAGTCCCCAGTTATTGCCAAGCACTTCTATTTTCACTCAGAGATACAAAAATGAAGAAGGAAAAAGAGAAAAATGTACAAATAATGACTTCTCTTATTCTTGTTGTACAGCTCCTTGATACAGAGAAGGTTTTTTGCTACCTCTGGACTAACCTATGTCTTTTATCTTCTCTCTTACAGAAATGTTATGAATAAACTCATTTTCAACGAAAGTCAGATACTTTTACTTGCTGTGTGAACCTAGGCAAGTCACTTAATTTCCATTTGCCGGTATCACCTAACCTTTGCCTCCTTCCTAGGTCTTTGGAATCTCTGCAGTAATTAAAAGATGAGCAAATACACCAGAATATAGTCTAGTCAATAATAACAAATAAGCATAAATTTGTATTCTCTCCATCTTTTACTCAATTATGCAATGCTAAATGGTAATACCCCTTGAGGAAGCTTGCTTATTCCCTTAATGACCAAGTAGAATATTCTTACTTAGATAGAAAATTATGAAAGTAATAGCAACTGATGTTTTCTTGATTATTTGGAGTGGGAGGTAATTAAGTAGTACAAAATGTTTTTCCCCACATTTTTGCTATATTCCCTTTTTGTATTACCTTGAAAATAAACCCTTGAATATCTCCTACATTGTTTCATCACCAGTACAGACTTCTGCATCATGCAATTAGTCTAGTCCGATCACTTTTCCTATCTTTGTTTTCTTCACTGATAATCCCATTTCCTTAAGATTCTGGGACTGTGAGGTTCAAATACAAATGTGTCACTGCCTACTGCCTTGATGCTGAAAAGAATTTGTTATAAATTTCTTCTCAGATTTTTATTTCATCTTTCTTATGCTCATGTCCTCCAAGTTTCCTCTATAAGTGTCCTTACAATGATTTTAATTAGGACCACAGATATAGAGTTAAAGAGAATCTTAGAAGCTATCACATTTAAACAGCTAAATGGTACAGTAGATAGAGCACTAGGCATGAGGTTAGGAAGATGTGAGATAAAATATGGTCTCAGGCATCCCGAGCAAATCACTTAAACCAACCCTTTTTGCCTCAGTTTCCTCCTCTGTAAAATGAAATGGAGAAAGAAATGGTAAAGCACTGAATTTACATAGAGGGCTACAACTGAAACAACTGAGTAGCAAAATAAAAAAAAATAAAAAAATCAAAGCAAAACCCTAAGACATGGGAAATTAAGCAATTTGCTGAAGGTCATACAAATGGAAGACTTAAATGACTTTAGTAAGTGGCCTTCCCATGATGCTGTCTTGCTTTCCTGCCTAGCCAACAGGTTCGTACATGCAGACATCCAAGGGTACCTATGACAGAACAAGCTTTCATCATCACAGTTGGCACACACTGTGACCAAAATTGCTACTTCAAATAAAATCCAAATGGACAATCACAATAATGGCCTGAAATTCAGTAGCTGAAAGCTTTTGTTCACACTGTTATTCTGAAAACCCATAATAATAATAAATCATTAAGGCAAGTTTGCTATCCACAGGTGGTGGGAGGTTACTATTCATCATGGACTCCTTGAGGGAAACTTATTAATTGACCTCAGGAACCTAGAATTCATAAATATGAGAGACTTTAAAGGACCTCTAGTCTCACTTTACTAAAAAGGAAACTGAGTCCTGGAGAGTTAAATTAACTTGCCCAGTAACATAGATAGTAAATGACAGTCAGGATTAGAATTCATGTTCTCTTATTCAAGATTCGACATTCTTCCAACTTTGATCTTTGTATGATTTAGGAGACACTTCAGGATCCTACAAAGCCTCAGCTTTTCACCAAAGGTCAGGTCAGAGAATTGTCAGGTCATTATGATACTACCAAGCATCTTACACACAAGTGAGCCAACAGAAATTATAGCAGGTGCCCAAGGTATAACAGCAGACTTAGAATTCAGGCTCCCTGACTATTTTGACTACATTTCCAAAATGAGTTTCTTATAAGCAGATAATAACTGGGCAAAAAGTAGGAAAGCAATGAAACTAATCTGGAAACAGAAGGGAAAAGAAGGACACAGAAGGTTATTCTGCTGTACAGAACAACCATCTGTTAATAAACAACCATTCCTTAAGTGCTTTCTGTATACCAGGAAAGGATGGTTAGATGACACAGTGGAAAGAATACTGGGCCTGGAATCAGAGAGACGAATTCCAATCCAACTTCAGATACTAGCTATGTGACCCAGGATAAGACACTAAATCCTATATGCCTCAGTTTCCTCATCTATCAAATGAGCTAGAGAAAGAAATGACAAGGCACTTCAGCATCTTTGCCATGAAAACCCTAAAAATAGGGTTATGAAGAGGCAGAGGCAGACATGACTAAAATTACTGAATAACCCATGCCAGGAACCTTGTCTAGCATTAAAAATATGAAGACAAAAGCAAAGCAAGTCCCTGCCCTCAAAGATATCACATATAACAACAACTAGTTGTTTTCTAGTTGTTCAATTGTGTCTGATTCTTTCTGTTAATGTTTTTTTTTTGTTTGTTTGTTTGTTTTTGTTTGTTTTTTTGGTGAAAATACCAGATCAGTTTTCCATTTCCTTCTCCAATTCATATTACAAATGAGGAAACTGAGGCAAACAGAAATTAAGTGACTTGCCTAGGTTCACACAGCTAGTAAAAGTATCTGACTTCAGGTACAATACTCTGTGCACTATAGCACTCCTTAGTTGGCTCTTGTAGAAAAATAGACATAGAGAAAATTAAAAATAAATAAATACAAAGTGCTAACACCTGGGGCACCCAGAAGAAGGTGGCCAATAAACAATCTTGAAGAAAGCAACTAAAGTCTGAGTGGCCTGTAGTAATTGGGAAGCAATAGATACAGGAAGTGACTTGCCTAAGACAATACAGTAAGATCATGCCAGACCTACAACTAGAATACAAATCTACCTTATCTATCATAGTGAATGTTTCCTACTACAATAAATTTGATCTAGAAAAAGTTACTAATAAAACAAGTTTTGATATTGGTGGACTTCTATTCACAACCAGCTTCATTGTTATAATTGCTGTCAGTGCCCAGAATAACGTTCTTTTGACTAGTGGGCATCTATCATAGAGGGATATCCAGCCTCGATTGTTTTTCCCAAAGTTACCCCTGGAAGAATCAATACTTTTTATTTTTTTTGAAAACAAAGTCACTTTATTATAAAAATTTTGACAGTATATATGCATATTTTTATAACATTATCCCTTGTAATCATTTTTCCAAATTATCCCCTCCCTCCCTCTACTCCCTTCCCTAGATGACAGGCAATCCCATACATTTTATATGTATTACAGTATAACCTAGATACAATATATGTGTGTAAATCCAATTTTCTTGTTGCACGTTAAGTATTAGATTCCGAAGGTGTAAGTAACCTGGGTAGAAAGACAGTAGTGCTAACAATTTACATTCACTTCCCAGTGTTCCTTCTCTGGGTGTAGTTGTTTCTGTCCATCATTGATCAACTGGAAGTGAGTTGGATCTTCTTTATGTTGAAGATATTCACTTCCATCAGAATACATCTTCATGCAACATTGAAGTGTACAGAGATCTTCTGGTTCTATTCATTTCACTCAGCATCAGTTAATGTAAGTCTCTCCAAGCCTCTCTGTATTCCTCCTGCTGGTCATTTCTTACAGAGCAGTAATAGAATCAATACTTTTTAAATATATAGCATGAGAAATTCAGATTTAAAGTCTGTCAGAGTGACTGGAAACTGGAAGCAAATATGAATTAGAATTTTATGGAAACTCTTAACAGTTATTTCTCAGCTGAGGACATTAGAAAATTTTTCAGAATTTTCCAAAGCTTTTTTTTCCTGTCTCTGAAAATACCATGTAATAAGGGAAATTGAATTTCAAAGAAAATTTCTCTAATTATAAATCAATGCAATAAATATAAAATTCTGTCTTGCCTTCCTTTAAGAATGTGCATGGAAATATTATTGATTTTTTAAGGAAAAGTTAGAAAACAGGATGTACAAACAGAAAACAGAACACACAAATCTCCCAGATCTAATAGGATCTCTAGCAGCAATTTCTGTCTCTGCTCATAGCTGGTGATGGAGAAGATAGCAAGTTGCCCTATTAATATTTCTTTCAGAATAAAATTGTGCTTTGCAAAAGTCTCTTACAAAAGAACAAGGGGATATTTCATTCCTGGACCACTCCAGGAAATTCAACCTGTTAGCATTTCTCTACCCTGCTTAAAGATCTTAGGTCTTTTTTTTGACTTAGGAATTAATTCCTTTTTTTCCCCAAACAGCAGACAGACAAGTATTTCTCTGATTCCCAAGATAATGGGATATTTTTCCTCTCCCCATCTGGAAAGCAAATTGTCAGTGTACCAAAAAATAAAAATCATTTGGCACCAGCGACTTTCTAAGAAGGGAAGAATGACACACAATATTCCTTCAGATCTAGAATTTAGAAACCAAGATGGAAACTAGTGTCATACTGAAGCAGGTTGTGGTCCCTTTAAGAAATTGTATTTCCTTTTGATTTATGATCCCTTTCAGATTCTCAGCTCTTCTTGGGGAGCAAATCCTCCCTACACAAGTTATCTTTCCAGGATGTCAGAGCCTTTGATCAATTAGAAATCCTGATCAAAAAGCACCCCTTTGAAGTGTTGTTAATTCCAATAGGAGATCCGGGCTGTACTAGCCCCCAACCTGGTCTGACCCTTGTCAAAGTCCAAGCTCTCATTGGGTCTGACCTGCTCGGGCTGTCCCAGCCCCCACCAAGACACCCAATATAACAGCTTCCTTCATTGAAGGTTTTTTACATATAGACCTAGGTAGCTCACTTAGCTGCCAGGACTTTCTGTCCACTAAGAACTGCATTCTCAGTGCAAAACTCCATTTTCCATAGATCTGCCACTATAGAAGTCAGTCTCTGATTAAACTGATTTCTATCTAACAATAAACTTTCATTTTGTAACTAATAATTCAGGAATGGGTGAATAATTTCACTCCTAAAATCTGCGGTTGATTTAAAGGTGATTTTTAACATCTCTCTTATTGCCACTAACCTCTAGACCACCAGGAATCTAGACCACTCAAACCACATCAATACTAGTCTCACATTCATTTTGGACTTGTCCATCCTATCTTTCCTTCGTAAGATAAAGTAAATTCCATAGGGAAAAGTAGGAGTTCATCCCATACTGCCCCTCACTGTGACTTTTCCCATATCCTTTCCCACCTTTCTAGCATTCCTCTTCAAATCATGTCAATCATCACCTATTAAATGCTTACTTGTGCTGTGTTAAACACTAGAATGAAAGGTAGAAACAGCCCCTGACCTCAAGAAATTTATAATCTGATAAGGAGATAACATGCAAATAACCAAGTAAACATAAAATGTATTCAGAATAGAGGGAAGGAACTCCAAGGACAGATGTATTTAGCAGCTGAAGAGACCAGGAAAGGGCTCCTGAAGAAGGTGAAGTTTGAGCTGACTCCTAAAGAAATTCAGTGAAATGAAGCAGAAGTGAATCAGGAAAATACCCCAGATTCCAAGGGGATAATTTATCCTAACACATGGAGATGAGAGTTGGAAAGTCCTCTTTAAGGAACTACAAATAGACCTTAGCACAGTGCCTGGCACATAACAGACATTTAATGAATACTTGTTGACTGAATGTTGCTGGAAATTAAAGTGGAAGAGAGTAAATTAAAAACATATTGGAAAGGAAGGAAAGGCTTAGGTTGTAAAGAATTTTCACTACTCCCTTCTCAAAAAGAAGCTTTTATTTGATTCTGGGGATTAGAAAGAATTGATGGAGTCAGGATAAGGGATAGAGGAAGGGATAACTTTTTAGACAAATCATCTTGGCAGTTGAG
Source organism: Sminthopsis crassicaudata (assembly GCF_048593235.1). NCBI lineage: Eukaryota > Metazoa > Chordata > Mammalia > Dasyuromorphia > Dasyuridae > Sminthopsis > Sminthopsis crassicaudata. The sequence goes on along the minus strand of NC_133617.1, from coordinate 707,044,533 downwards.
TAGAGGGAAGATGAATTAAAATGGGGGGATTTTTGAAGCGGAGAGACAAATTAAAAAGATTACTGAAGTAGTCCAGACAAGAGGTATTAAGAGCTTTAGCTAGAGTTGTGGTTAGGTGAGTGAGAAGAAGGGAAGGAATATGGGAGATATTGTAAACGGAGAAAAAAGATCTGAGAACAGACTGGATATGTGGAGTTGTCAAGGATGATGGCTATATGACTGGGAAAATGGTGGTGTGTTTTCTAGTAAAGTCTAGAGGAAGCATGGGGGAAAAGCTAATGATTGACTTTTATTTTGAATATGTTGAGTTCAAAATTCCTGGAGGATATTCAATACAATACAATATCCAAAAGGTAGTTGCTAATGTGAGCTTGGAGTTCAGGAAAGAGGATAGATGAAGCTGGATGTGTCCATCTGGGAATCATTTACCAAGACATGAAACATGAAATGCATCTCAGAGGTTCAGAGATCCTCTCCCCTCATTTTACAGATGGGAAAATTGAGTTCCAGAAAGGTTAAAAAATTGCTCAAGATTATATAACTGATAAGTAGCAAAGACAATACTCGAACCTAATTCTTCTGATTCCAAATCCTTCTGTACTATGATGTCTCAGGGATAAGCATTAGCACTTATTTGTTCCCTCCTTTTTAAAGTTTATAGAAGGAATTTATAAGCCAGGTATTTGTAAAGAATCCAACCCTGACTATTTAGCCTTGGTTCAGAGAATAATTCAACATTCAGGCCAGAGAAATCATTTAATCTCCTTCCTCTGATTTTATAAGTAGAAAAGGCAGAAGATTTGAAGGGTGAATTGACTTACACAACATTACACAGGAAATAGATAACAGAAAGAGAATTCACACGCAAGCATTCTGATTCCAAATCCAAGGTACATTTTTACCATACTTTTGTCTCAATACTTTGATACTTTGGTAGAACATTCATACATGTATATACTGTCTCCAAAGATATAGATCAAAACCTCTTCATTTGATGTGACAATTATCCATACCCCCCATATTTTATAACAGAGGATCGTGTAGGGGATCGTTGTCATTCTTTTAATATTGGAACACATAGAAGACTATAGTTTTTATTTTTCACTTTCAGCATATGACTGACCAGTTTTTTTCTTGTTCATTCATTTCTCAGATAATATCAATCCTGTACTGGCTATATTCTCTTTCCTTCTTTATTTTTGAACCTTTAATGAACCATTTCAACTCTACATTATCTTCAACTCAAAAGACCCTTACCCCCTTAGTCTATTAAAGATATTGTCCTGTCAAATCCTAGTTCTGGATTATTTCTACAATTCACAACATTTGCTCTTATTCACAGGCTGCTGAATAGAGCTGGAGAAAATCACAATGCCCTGCTGATCAGACAAATAAATTACAAATTTATTTTGTTGGTCCTATTCACATGCTTATGAATCAATTTATAGAAAAACAAAATAAAATGCTAATTAGATCATCTAAAAATTTATATTGTAAGAATTCAAATGATCCCTCACTATGGAACTGCAATCTTGATACACTTCCCTAATCATTTGGCTATCCCAACTATTACAATGGCTATTCTTAAACCTTTTCTCCCTCTTCAAGTCTCCAATGGTATCTCTTCTTCCCACCTTCTCAACTGAGAATCTGGCCTCACATAGTCAACAAAAACAATTAGTCATTCAACAAGATCTTCCTTTTGTGCCCTTATTTTCACCTCACATTACTTAGCTGTCTTCTCCCCAATATCTCCTCCTTCACCCTATCTCACATAGAAAGGGAACTTTCTTGACAAGATAATCCTGTAAATGTCTCCACTTGATTCCATTCTATCTTATGTTCTGCAGTAGATTGATTTCTCTCTCATCTTGATTATACCACAAATCTTTATTCTCTCTCTGTCTAGTAGATACTTTTGTGCTGCCTATAAATACAAATATGTATGTCTCCCAATCTTAAAAAAAAAAAACACCTCTCATTTGATCCCACCATCCCTGCCAACTATTGTACTATATTCTTCTCTCATTCATTTTAACCTCTTTGAGAAATCCATGTAATACTATTTATGCCTCTTTCCAGTCCTCTCTACTTCATTCTAAACCCGTGCAATCTAGTTTCTGACATCATTGTTCAACTAAATCCCACCCTCTCCAAAATCATCAATGATCTCTTAATTGTCAAATATAATAGTCTTTTATTAAGCCTCATTTTTCTTGGTCTCATCATAGACAGTGTTGATAACCCACTTTTCCCTAAGCATTTTGGGGCCATTACTCTTTCTTGATTATTTTCCTACATATTTATTCACTCTTTAATGTCTTTACTGTATCTTCATCTGGAAAATGGGAGCTAACTTTCTCCCATTTCTCCCGAGGCTCTGTCCTGGGCATTCTTCTGTTTTCCCTTTATACTTATTCTCTTATTGATTTTTATTAGCACATATGGATTTAGTTATCTGTATGCATATCATTTTCAAATTCATTTATGGAGCCACAACTTCCAGGTACCAATGATCCAGACATAGGTCTGATAAACCACAAGTCTCATAAACATCTCAAACTCAACACCTCCAAAATGGCACTCATTTTCTTTCCTCCCAAGTCCTTCCCTTTTCTCAGTTTCCTGTCTGCTGTTCAGCCTTGTCATCTCTACCTTCACAAGATCTCTCATAAGAGTCCCCTTCTTCCAACTCACATAGTCACCACCCTAGTGAAGGTCCTCCTTATTGCACCATGCCTAGATTATGTCAATAATCTGTTGGATTCAGGATCAGAAGAGATATGACTCTTCCTCTAATAATCAGGTATACGCTTTAGGGGAAAAAAAAAATTACTTGGGCAACTGAGTGGAAGTTATCTGGAATGGGAAAGACTTGAGGCAAAAAAAAAAAGTGCAAGTGAGAAGTGAAGATAACATTGAGACTATGAGATAAATGACTTCTATTTTGAAGGTACTGACTTTGAGATGTTTATGGGATCTAGAGTTAGGGATATCTGAAGGGCAGATGAATCCTGGAGGTTATAGCTTATTGATCACCTGGTAAAACTCTAATATCCTTCAGATTCTCTATCCTTTTATTAGAAATTCACTGACTGGTCTTCAAGACTCAAATGAAGAATGATAGTAAGAAGCCAGTGAGAGTGAGAAACCACTAATGAGGGGGTGGGAATTTGTCCAACTGTTCTGTTTGGGTTGTTTTTTTGTTTGTTTGTTTTGGCTAAGGTAATTGGGGCTAAGTGACTTGCCCAGGGTCACATAACTAGGAAGTGTCTGAGGCCAGATTTGAACTCAGGCCACCTAGCTGCTCCTGTCTAACTATTCTGATGCCATTCCAACTACTTGGAATCATGAAGGAAAGAGCAACCAGCAAATTATTTATAGTCTTTTATTTCATCATCTCTCCATTCCATCATGCAAAAAAGCTAAAAACAAAAAGAAAAAGTTAAAATATATAAAAATATGCACAGCAGTGATTTTCCTAGTACAAAGAAACTGGAATCAAAGTAGCGGCCCATTGACTGGGGAATGGTAGAATAAATTGTCATATAAATATAATGGAATATGATTTTGCAGTAAAAAATGACAAATATAAGAAATTGATGCAGCATGATAAGCAGACCAGAAGAACACTATCTACAATAATGTAAATGAATGGATTGCTAAAATAAAGCCCATGGCTGAGTAATTAAAATGACTAATCTTGGGCCCAGAGAATAGATAATAAAATCTCCCTCTCTTTTCTCAGCAGAAAGGCAGCTGTTAACTCTTAGGACTGAATGATGAATACATTATCAGATGCTATCAGCCAGTGTCAATTATTTTTGCTTAACTATTTTTCTTTATAAGAAGAGAATGTTTAATTCTTGGGTGAGTGAGAGGAATATATAAAAAATTGACTGGTACATAAACAAATGGCATCAGTAAAATTTAGGATTGCTTTTTTTTTTAATTGTTGTTGCTGCTAATAATGATGTCATGGTCATCTTCAAGAATTTTTAATATAAATATTAATATAATATTATATTAATAATATAAATTTTAATATAAAACAAACTAAGAAAGGTAAGCTAAGCCCTATCAGCAAAACCTATAGAATGTTCTACTCTAAAGGTTTCTAATACTTTGACTTCAAATTAAAATTATATCAACACCTCTAAGCACTCTGACCATTTTTCTGTCTTATCTTTGAATAGTGCTTTTACCTCTTACCTAATCCTCACAGTCCTGCCCAGTAGGCAGAGGAAAAAAAAAAAAACAGAATTACTCCCTTTTTTACAGATAGTAACAGAAGGTGGCTAATGGATAGAGTACCTAGAGTCTCTGGGCAAGTCATTTAACATGTTTGCCTCAGTTTCCTCATCTGTAAAATAAAATAATAACAGCACCTATCTCCCAAATTTTTTGTGACGATTTTGTGAGAATAAATTATAATGTGCTTAGTCTAATTCCTGGAACAAAGCAGGAACTATATAAATGTTAGCTATTATTATTATTAGCTGTCAGTAATTAATTGATATAACCACTTTGTAGGCAGCCAGTAGCAAAAGGAAAAAAACACCGTTCTCTTAACTTTGAGACTAATGTGTGTCTGACATAATGCTTGGCAGGTAGTAGATACAATATAAGTGTTATTATTAGTAGTAGTGTCATTTTTAGTAGTAGTAGTGCTTCTTTAAAAATGAAAGGAAATGGTTATCACTTTCTACATTACAGATTATGATTATTATTATTATGCTAATTATCCTAATACATTATACTTATATAGTGCTTTAAGGATGACAAAATGATATGGGTTGTTTTTTTCTTCTCACAACCTTCCAATATTACTGTTATTCTAATTCCCAAAGTTCCCCCATCAAGTACAGCACCACATCCCCTGTCATGTTACCCAGCCATGGAGGGAGTGAAAAGAGTGCCCAGCAATCCAGATGGAGCAGAGTGGAGGGTCAGTACCTCAGAGGCTTATGGAAACACCTGCCTCTCTCCAAATTGTGAAGGCTGCCCACCATCTGGCCATGGAAACCAGTCCTCAAGGGACTGTAGTGTTTGCTTCCTGGTCTCCCGCTGGAGCCAGCCAGGCCCTTCTCGCCCGCCTCCCCTACCAGACAGACTGGCTAGAGCCAGCCGGGGGTTGGAGTGGCAATGGGGTTTTGTTTTGCATTCTTGGACTCCCCTGTGTAAAAATAGTTTTGCTTTGTTCTGTTGGGTGGTTACAAATTCTTTGACTTGGCAGGCTGCCCATTCCAAAGGCAAACTCCAGACTATTTCAGGAGGTAAAAACAGACTCTTGCCAAAAGCCAACACTAAACCTTCAGATGATGTTATTAATACCCTACTAGACCATTTTTGTGTCAGCCAGAGAAGTAATCCACGGAAGCATCATTTGATTTTTGTTGTCCAGAATCACAACTAGACCCCAAGCATCTGGAGTCTTTGGCTGAGTTCAGATATGGACTCTCCCAGCCTCCAGTCTCTTATTCCACTATTCTTTAGGCTCTTTATCCTCTCTGCTTTTACATTACAATTATTTATGTAAATGTCATGCTTCCTAATGGACTGAAAGCATAGAGGAGGAAAGGAATACCACCATTCCTCATTTATCTTTACAAGTCCTGCCCTCTGGAGCCGTCCTGACTGAACATTAGAGTTGTTTTTAAAAGTTATTTGTTAAATTGGATGAAATTGGATATCCAGAAAGAAAAAAAATGTGATTTCCTCAGAGCAGGGATCAGATCTTGGCTTTCTCCAAAAAAGGAACCAAAACATGTTTCTACACCACATGCCATCTGTGGTAATTTCCAGTGGCTCTCCACCACCTACAGACCAAATTCCAATTATCCTAGAGTGATGATCATGTCCATCATATTTGAGTGTCAGTCAATCTTCCATTCCCACCTTAAGTGGCATGAGCCTCCCTCCCACTTTGGACAAATTGATCTATCTATAGCTCCCACCCTATGTCTTCCCACCTTCATATTTTTGCTCATGTTGTTTTCCCCACTTAGAACACTGGATGGCAAAGCCACCTAAAGAGTAGCAGAGCAAGAAGACATTGGTTTTTCCTTGGTCTATGACTGACCCTCCATAACAGACCTTGGAGAAGCTTGGAGAATGTACACAAGTACCAATAAAGATGGGCAGAATTTCTTCAAATGGCCATCTTTGCTATTCCATTGGTAGCCACTGATAGCCCTCATTTGGGGGCTTGTATAATAGAAAGAGCACTAGGTTTGATGCCAGAGGACCTGGGTTTGAATTATTAACCATGTGATCTTGGAAAAGGTACAGTCCCTCACTTAGATTTCAGTTCTCTTGTTTATAAAATCTGGAGATTGATATCTAAGCTCACTTCTACCTCCAAATCCTGATTCCATAACTTGGATCCTTCCTTTGATTCTTCTTCTGCCTCTTCTCTTCTGTCTCTTTCCCTTCAAAGCTAACGGTGCCATTCTTGTGGGATCCTGGCTTGGGCAAACCACATCTTAAATATTGTTTCTTGTCCAGGGTGCCAGATTTTTTGTTGATGTGGTTTGACCAGTGCAGCATCCCACAGGAATGGTACCACAAATCAGGAAACATTCAGGAGAAAACCTCCAGTCCATGCCATGTGAAAAGTGAGGTGAGGAGGAGGGAGATTTTTAAGTCTTGAGTAGAAAAAACTCAGGGAGAATAGGATAGCTATCTGCAAGTACTGAAAAAAAAATAAGCCTTGTTTTTCTTAATCTGAAGTCAAAATGACTAAATGGGACAAAATTAGGTTTTACATTAGAAAAAAATTCCTAATAGTTACAGATTTCTCAAAGGAGCTGCCATGTTGGTGAATTCCCTTCTTGGAAGTTTTCAACCAAAAGCTGGATGTGTGGCTTGTAAAGAGAAGCCTTTTGCAGGTATTGGTTGAAGGTGGTATCAGGCCCAGTAGAAAACCATTGAATTCAAAAGTCAGAAAACTTAAATTCAAAAATAGCTCTGATGTTTTACCACAGCATCTGTGTGACCTGGGCAGGTCATGAAAACAATCCTGGAAAGTTGCAATGGAGACATCAGAGATAGTATTGTAAAGAAACTATGATTCACATACTAATCCGATATAATATGTCTAATTAATATACTAACAATTTATATTTCTCAGAGCTGCCTTTTTCCATCAAATTCTGACTTGGGACTCAGATTGATAATGCAGCTTAAAGTAAATCAATCAATTCTGACAGTTTCTACAAACATCTGCTTGTTTATCTTAAGTGAAGTGAATAAAAGATTGCAAAGACTGTTCCTGTCATAGAACTTTGGTTCTGAACTCGACCAAATAATCACAGCCCCCAAGATTTGAGAAATAAAAACTGTCCCACAAGACTCAAGAACACTTGTATTGTGCTGAATTTAAAGGTTTCCCATGGAAAACCATTCAATAAAGAGAAATTATTTGATTGTAATACATCTTCCCCACCCCTTCACATGTTGTAGTGTTCTGTTTCTCTAAATTATAATAATTCTCTGTGAGCAGATTTCTTGGGGAGCTTCTGGAGGCAGCTTTAGTTTCAGTTCAGTTCCAATAATCACCAAATGCAGTCAGGGATTAAAATACAAATCCTTTATTGTGTCCTTCAAAATCCTGAATCTTTTCCTGGGCTGAATTCAGATTATTATTAGCTGTATGACCCTGAAAAAGTCATTTACATCATGTCTACTTCAGTTTCCTTTTCTGAAAATCCTATCCTTCAGGATTGTTGTGAGGATTAAATGAGAGACTCCACAAATCCTTCTTTTCTTCCTTCCTTTTTGTAGGGACACTGAATTGCAATGTAATTGCTTATTGGGAGAGGCCTTAGGTGTAGGAATTGGCTAATCAGGTTTTCTTATTTTAAAATTCCTTGAATTTATCTAGAGAAGCATTATTCCAATTACTGCAGTGAGTGATCCTAATTTCCCAAGTCATGTGCCTGGATTGAGGTTGGAGGGCCTTATATCTTTAAAGGTAAAAGTGGCCTCCTTGATTAAAACAGACTTGTCATCTCCATTAGCCCAAATATCGGGTGTGGAGCTGTCAGTGCCAAAGGTATGATGATTATGTCTCCTTTCCGCAGGAGCTGAAGGACAGGCAGAGGTTCTCCCGAGAGACCAGCACATGCCTAGACTGGAAGTAAGGCTTCATAACACAAAGATTCATGTGATGTACTTCTGTCTTCATCCTCTCAGTCCCTTTTCTTGTCAGTAGCTCCTTCTGTTAGGGAAAGAAGCTAGACACAGCTTCTGCTGTCCATCTGTCTGTTCCTGCGACTCTCCTTCTCTGTCAGTTTCTTCTTTGCTCCTTAACTCTCCTCCACTTATTTCTCTCTTCCTCTTTCCCTCTCTCTTCCCTCCTCCCACTCCAAGCACATGCCCTCCTGATTCTTTTAGGATTATTTGGAAACTAGCAATGCCAGCTGTTAAGGCAGACTCAAATAGGCCCAGGGGAGGCCGTTAAATCCATCCTATTTACAGGCTTTCTTGTGTGTCTTGTATCTTTAAGATTATTATAAAGAATTATTATTCCCAATTTAAATAAATCATTTTGATAGATTTGCTTGTTTGTTACTAAGCTCCAAAATTTCCCCCCAGAGTCTGTTGTTCTTACTGGATACAAAGTACCCCATCCTCTTTCTGTCTCCATCTCCTCTACATCTCTCTGTGCATCTTTATATCCCTCTATCTCTATTTATGTCTATATGTGTCTCTTTCTTTGTCTAGGTTTAATGGACATAACAGAAGCAGGAGAGGACAGAGGGTATGGGGAACTGCTTGTTATCATTGAGAGAGATTGGCTACAGCCCACACAGCTTGGGGATAGGGAGGAAGGAGAGAAAGGTACAGTTCGATACACAGAGTTCTAAACTAATAGCTTCATATGTAACCAGTTTCAGCTCTGACAAAGTAGAGAACAACCTAAGTCCTTCCTTCCTTCCTTCCTTCCTTCCTTCCTTCCTTCCTTCCTTCCTTCCTTCCTTCCTTCCTTCCTTCCTTCCTTCCTTCCTTCCTTCCTTTTTATTGCTCCAAGGTAGCTTTTCTGGGCATTTGACAAGAAAGGGTTGCGGGGACTGTCCCTGTGGTGCTAGAGTCAGGCTGTGGCTTTGAGTGGCCAGAGCAGAGGACCATGGATTACTGGATATGAAGTCTGAAGGAACAGAGTGTAGATTTGGAATAGACCTTAGATATCATCCAGTCCAATTCCTTCATTTTACAGATAAGAAACTGGGACTCAGAATGTTGGAACAACCTAATAACATCAGAAACTGAGTAAGAATTCAAAGCCAGCTCTTGGAAAATTCAAATCTACTCTGTTATGTTATATCACAGTACAGTGGATACAATAGGTGCAAGATAAATGCTCATTGATTGATGCATGATAGAAACAGAGATTTCACAATATATTGGGAAGTCTGAAGTTTCTCCATCTTCATGTTATTTTTTTTTTGTTTTTTCTCCTCCTAGGGACTCTGTTCTTCCTGAGTTTTCATCTCGCAGTATATCTCTTCTTACTCTCTCCTAGGCAGGATTATCCCCCTATGTGAAGGCATCCCAATGCTCTGAACTGGGTGCTTTTTCGCTAAATATACTTTCACAATAGGTGACCATATCAGCTCCCAGAAGCTCAAATCCTAATTCTATCCAGATGATTCTTATATTTCTATACTTAGTCCCAGACTCTCTGCTGAGCTCCAACATTTTATCACTGACCTTCAACAAAACTCCCTCCAGATATCCCTAGAAATTCTAAACTTCATATGTACATGACAGAATCCATTGTGTCCTCTGCCAAAATCTTGACTCCTCTTAACTTCATCACCCGCCCCAATCAAAGAAGTCAGGGAATATCCCATGACAACTGTCTCTCCCAATCTTAAAAGGCAGCAAAAGCTAGCAGACAAGGTGGATGTCAGGCCACTGATTCCAGAAGGAGGTTAAGGATGATGGTCAACCCAAACAAGAAAGCGAGACAGGAACACAAGTTTAGAACTCTAAGAGGCCATTTAGTTCAAATCTGCTAATTTTTGTGGAGAGTTTTGTTTTTTAAATTTTTTATCTTTATGAACTTGAAAAATATCAATGAACCTGAATAAAAATAGAAATAGCTATTATATTCTTATATAGAACTTTAAGTTTTACAAAGCATTTTACATATATCTCATTCGATCCTCACAACAGTTCTGAGAAATAGGTTCTCTTATTACACTATCACCCTTCATTTTACAAAAGGAGAAATTGTGGTAGACAAAGATTAAATTGCTTGCCCAGGATCGCACACCCAGTACATCTCTGAGGCCAGATTTGAAATCAGGTCTTTCTGACTTCAGTTATAACTACTTGGTTGTCACTGATTGTTATCCTTTGTTCTGGAAGAGGACCAAAATGACATTACTATGTTAGAACTGAATTATAGTGTGTCCAGCTGTGGCTGACCTGACCAAATTGAGCTCAGAGTGCTCCACCCACAGGTCAGACACAAATAGTCCATATGAACTTTTGGGGTAGCTTCTCGAACTTTGAGCTCTAAGTTAATTCAATTCTGCTTTGCTCATAGAGTACAGCACCTTTTCTGATGAGGGAACACCATGGCAGCCAATCCTACGCCAATGTCTCCCATGTCGTACAATCAATTCTAAAAATTTTAAGAGTCCTTGAGAGTGTCCTTGAATCACTTTTTCTGACCACCTTGTGAGCTCTTGTCCTATGTGAGATCTTCACAAAATAGTCCTTTTGGGCAAGAGTACATTTGGCATTAGAACTACTTACCTAAACAGAAAATGTACATTATGAAATCTGTAAACTTCAGGTTATATCATTTAGTTCCAAGTATATTTTGAATTTAATTTGATAGTATAAACTTGATTGTTCCCCTTCTGAATTTTCTTCTGCTCTTCTGTGATCATTTTATGATACATAATTTTATTTATAATTTTTACAATTCATTAATATTCTTTTCATTTTTCCTTTTTATTGTTCCTCTCAGTGTCACTCATATCCCCCTATTTTTCACCCCACCCCTGCCCAAAAAAAGATGAACTATAATTCCTCCCTTATTTAAAAAAAAAAAAAAAAAAAAAAAAAAAAACAGTCACACAAGGCAAATCATCACATTGGCTGTTTCTAAAAATGTACATATGATTCTTTCCCTCTAGTCTAGTACCTCTCTGCTAAAAGGTGGAAAGCATGGTTTATCACCATTTTGGGGGAGTGATGAGTGACAGCGTAGTTCTTAAATCTTTCATACTTCTAATGCCTCATTTTACATATCAGAAATTGAGCGAGTTAAGTGGTTACTATTTTAAACAAATACTAAGTCGCCAAATTGGGATTTGAAAGCAGGACCTCTAGTTTCACATTCAGTGATCTTTCTCTTGTGCCACATTGTTGCTGCGCTGATGGAGAAAGTACTGAATCCAGGGACAGCATCGAAGAGAATGGGTTATTCCACTGGCCTAAACCCTTCAGTCTCTCTAGTATCATCTTTCTACATCTTCCATCAATTTCCATTCATCTCCCATCCCTCATGGTTTCTATGGCAACCTTTTCTTACTTTGCTCTCTTAATCTTTGATATTGAAGCTTTTGAAGCCATTTTGAAAATCTTTCCAATTTGCATATGCTTTGCATATTTGGAAACCTAGTAACTGGAAAAAAATGTTGAGTTTCGTTGATTTTCCCTTTTAAGAATTACCTAGGGCTTATTATGAACTATTCTTATGATAATGATTATCAATCAGAATCTAGTTGATTTCCTTTCATTGATGATTTTAAGTGACAAACTCCTTTTAAAACATATAATAGAGCTATCTTGTATATTTTGCCCTTTTTTCTTCCCCCCCCACCCCGATCCTAGAGAAACATACCATTAAACACAAATGTGTAATCATTCTTTCATAAGTCCTTTCTGTTTAATTTCAGTATTTATAAGCATCAAAATGATTTATTCACTCAAAATTCTTCTTAAAACAATATTGTTACTATTAACAATATTCTCCTGCTTACTAGTTATAATTATTATTAATGTGCTCATTCAGCAGAAGAATGGAGAAAATAGTCTTCATAGCAAAAGAAGTTAGGGCCAAGAAGGAGGAAGCCCTGCCCATGCTAGACAAGTGGTTTAGGAAACAAGACAATAACTTTGTTGCTCTAACTGTTTTTACATCTGAAACGAGAAGCTAAATTTTCTGCTACCCAGGCTGGAAAGGAAATAGTGTCCCCTAAAATATTGATGCCTGGAGCAAACTCTCTCACTCCACCCTAGTTCTTCCCTGTCTTGACTCCTTTCTCTTGAACCTGACACTCATCTATTTCTTTCTATATGTACCGAACTCATAAATTCTGAAACTTCTCCTGTTTATTTGGAACTCATCCTTTGTCTTTTCAGATTGTGTTGAACTCTTGAACATGGAATGTATCTCACTCATTTGGAAACAACTCCCATCTTCTTTCTGTAAAATCCTGACTTCTTCCTTTGGGCTTATCATAATTGCTTTAAAATTAGGCTGGAACAGAAAGGATGCATATCCAAAATGAGAATTCTTTTGTTGTGCCACAGTTCTCTTTTATTATCCTGACTCAGTTTCCCTAGTTTTCCTGACTCAGTTTCCCTAAATTGTCCTGCCTCAGTTTATAATTGTTCTGCTCAATCCTGCAAAACCACCCCTCCCTCTTAATCATCAGAATATTTGATAAGGATAAAAGATCCTTATCCAGGAAGATGCCTCTTCCCATCCCAAGCTATCAGAATATCAGATACTGTCTTATCAAGATGTCTCTCCCCCATCTCCAGGGTGTTTCTGCCAATTATGTCATTCCCTCTCAGAGTCCCGCTCCCACTCTCAGCACCCTGATTCTCCCCCTTCCTCAGTCTACCCCTATGTCTGAACCACATGTATATATGTCATTGAGAACTCACAGTGTTTGCTGGATTCTTGGAGATGATAGTTTTATTCAGCCCTGGGACCAAACTATGGATCCATTTGGTCCCAGTAAATCTTTTCCTTTCAAATAAAATATTAAATAGTCTCTAATCTCTATCTTGCCTCAGTTTCTCCAGCATTACACTTTTCTTCCCTATAATGGAGGCCCCTCTTTTCTCATCTCTCAATAAACCTCCACAATTCCCATGATTCACAGTATTATCCTGGATGAGGTTGGGAGTGGGGGAAGGGAGTTTGCTTCTCCTCATCGCTGTAGCTCTACCTTCTAGCTACTGCCTCTACTCCTGATCTATTTCATAATCTTTCTTATGTTGTGGTGTTTTCTACTTCTGCTTTCTTCAATTCTCCTTTGAGCCCTTAAGCTCTTTTTCCACAAATAATCTTTGGCCTCCTGTTTCCCAAGATGGATTATCACATTAGAGTTCCAAAACTCCAACTGTTAGAACTTTCATAGCTATTAACTCTGAGACCAATTGTCCTACCAGGAAAACAAAGGGTCTCTTTACGCATTGTTAAAACTACTTTTTAGTAGCTTGATTTTCAATTTTCAATTTCTGAGTTAAGAGTTAATGTCTCATGCATTTATTCTCTTCTTAGTCTCTAGAGGGGGTACTTCCCACTCACTTAACATCTCCCACTAAATCCTGAAGGGCTCCTGGGCTTATTCTCCTTGCCAATTTTTCTGTTCCTCAATTCTGTTGTCTCTGTTTACTGATCAGTCAGAGACAACTGTTGGACAACTCTGACAACTTTAGAGAACAAATGAGAAACCCCAATGGTTAATTGGGAAGATGTCCCAGTTAAAGGAGTTCCAGCAGCTTTCTTCCTTCTCTCCCCACACACTAAATAGGAAATTGTATCCCTAACTTAAGAAAATGTCTTTCTCCATGTTGGAGAATTTTTTTGACCAGTGGGGGGTCCAAGAACTGTGGGCAAAAGATAGAAGACTATATTGACAGCAAGGAAATGTATTAGGATGCTAAAGAAACCATAGCTCCAATTTCCCAGGGAACAGGTTTAATTTTTATAACTTTGCAGAAGCACTTAAAGTACAAAGCCAGTCAGCAATCTGTAGCAATGTAGAATAGACAAGTAACACTTTTTACAGGAGAAAGAGGAGCAGAGAAAGAGAGAATCATTCAAGAGACAAAAAGGAATCTTCTGAGAGAAAATTCACCTGCAGCTATTAGGATTTGCTAAGAAAATGAGAAGATAACCCCTGTTTGAAGTGGAAGACAAGGGTAAGGGTAAGTGATGGAATACTTTTACATTGAGGTAACCACTTAGACAACACTGTAGATGTCTCTTATCTAAGGAGAATAGCTGTTACAGCAGCTTTACATTATTGAATTTTATCCCTCCTTGATGGGTAAAAAGAGGATAGCCATTGTGAATTTGTCACATTTATTTCAAAGTAGGAATTGTTACCCCAACTTCATCATCCTTCCTTTCCACTCTTAGGACTTGAAGGTGGAATTCTACATTGCTATTGTCCATCAAAAGTGCTGAAGTGATAATAGTGGTTATTTTTTTTTTACATGTCCAGAATCATCAAATGAGAAAATGTTACCATCTGGTAACCACATAAGGTTCAAAAAACTTTCAGAGCTAACAAGCAATTTAGCAATGTTCTTCTAGACCAGCTCTGTTAGGATTCTTACAAGGTGCTAAGTCACTGAAATGGATAAGAGACAATTATCTAATTTAGCTTGGTTGATCTGATCCTACAAGGAGATGTTATGGGCCAGAACTTGAGACAAGGTAATGTACTTGGTTCACACCTTTAAAGGAGTTCAAACATTTAAAGGAGTTTACACCTTTAAAGGAGTTTGCTCATTGGTCCACACATTAGACTCACACTTTTAGAGAGCATACAAAAGCCCACACTCTGGGAGAAGGAGTCAAGATTTCATTCCCATTTCAACCTTCATGCTGGCTGGAGGCTTTGGATTCAGAGAGAGCTAGAGGCTGAAACTGGAAGAGACAAAGGACTAGTAGCAAGAGCTCTCAGGAACCAAGGAGAGAGAAAGGCCTCCAGAAAACTAGTCAGGCCCTAAGTAAAGGAGATAAGATTGGGAAAGAGACAATATTTGAAGGACACAATAAAGGATCCAGATTTTAACTCCTGGCTGCATTTTGGGATTACTGAACTGAACTGAAATTAAGGCTGCCTCCAGAAGCTCCCCCAAAAAATTTGCCCCCAAGAGAATGATTGCAACTTAGAGAAAAAGAACATCACACAGCTCCTTAATTTTGTGGGAAGGAAAAGGAGGCAAAGAAAATGGAAATTAGTTATTTCCCAAAAAGTAGGATGTGGTTGTGGCTAGAACCCTGAGTTTGGAGTCAGAAAGAGCTGAAGTTCAAATCTCATTCACTTCTGATGCTTTCTAGCTATGTGAACGTGGAAAAGTCACTTTACCAAAATTTAGCTTCAATTTCTCATTTTGTAAACTGGAGATTACAATAGTTGTAGTTGTTATCTTTGAAGATTGGCTAGAGATTCAAATGAAATCATGGATGCAAAGCAGGTTTAAACTCTAAAGCTTGAAGTACTAAGTATTTTGTAGATGTCAGTAATTATGACTAAAAATATAAAAATAAAAAATAAAAATATAATTTCCTTATATATAAAAACACACTTAAAAAGCCCACAAAAGCAAAAAAAGAAGATTGACAATAAGATTTTGAATCTTTACAACACGCAGCTTTTTTTGAGTATGTATCTTTTTTTTTTTTTTTAATTTTGGTGATGCCTTTGTTTTTCTTATATCACCAAAATTTTCACTAGTTTCCTTCCTTCTCTCTCACAGAGAACCATTCACATAAGAAATAATATAAAATTAGCTTTTGAATTTAATATGATAGTACTAATACTGCTCAACTTAACTGTATCACCATCTGAACTTCCTTCCTTTTTTCATTTATATATGTTTAATGATTCATTGGTGCTTTTATATTTCTTTTTTTTTTTTGTTGTTAGTATTGAAGATGGGACCCAAAACTCTCTAAAACTCCTTGGAGGAGAAAATCTCCTTCAATTCTGCCTCAGTGAGAGACCGCCCTGGGGAAACAGATAAGGTGGTTTATCTAGATGGGGCTGGTTCAGTCCTGAGCTACAGAATTCCAATCCTATTGAATTAGAGACTCATTCAATTCTATTCAAATTCCAGCCCAAGCTGAAACCCAGTTTGTAGATAAAAAGAGCCAACTTGAAACAACTCCCTGTAGAGGTCCTGAGATACCAAGGAATCTCTCTTCCTGGCACAGCAAGGCTTCTGCCCACTGGAATAAGGTTCTCTTCCAGTGCCACCCTCTCTTTATCCTCACCTATTTCCCTAATGAGACTCTATGCTTCTCTCTGTCAGGATTTCTCTACTAGAAACTTGGCTTCCCAATGCCTGTAATAAACCTCTTTTATCAGTCTAGCCTTTTCAAGTCAGTAAATTCCTTTAAAGAGAATCTCTGGACCACCAGAAGTGGGTTTCCCAAAACTCCCTACCTTTGCACCAAATCCCAAGAGGTTGCAGGGGAGCCAAAACTCTCCATTTGGTTCCCTGAACTCCAAACCTGCCACTAGACCTTAAACTTTAACTCCCTGACCACCAGGAACCTCATTTTGGTTCTCTGAATCTAGACCTCATAATTTGGTCCCCTGACAAAAGGGAACCCCAAAACCTAAACGTCATGAGTATCACTAATGCTATCTACTCCCTCCAAATACCTCTCACCAAAAAAACAAAGAAGAAATGCAAACCTTCCCTTGTGACAAGCAGAGTCTAGCTAGAACAAATAGCTGTGTAAAAATAGTTGTCTTATTCTTTACCTCTAGTCTATCAAATTCTCTGCCGAGATCATAGTTCCTAAATCTTCTACAATTCCAATCCCTTCATGGAGATCTGTGATCCTGGGCAAGACACTTAACCTTAGTGTTCTGCCTCAGTTTCCTTATCTATAAAATGGGAATAATTATAGCATCTACCTCCCAGAGTTTCTATGAGGATCAAATTAGAAAAATTTATGAAGCACCAAGTTTAGTATCTTACATATAGTCAGTGTTTAATAAATGCTTATCCCTTTCATATCACATTTTGCACTCGGGTTCCCTCACTTCAAATGCAACAATGTGTTCACTATACTACATTGATGTTTCTGAGGTGGGGGAGCGGTACCAGTCACTTCATTTCTTCTAGGTTCTCAGCTCTGTCAACAACCAATCATTATCTAATATGTCCATATTGAGATTCTCAATTGTATAATACTTAGCTCAGTTATCTGGCATGTAGTAAGCTCTCTATGTTGTTGTTCACTTATTTTATTTATGTCCAACTCTTTATGAGTCCTTGTGGGATTCTCTTGGCAAAGATAATGGAGTGGTCATTTTTTTCCAGTTTGATTTGACTTTTCTTGTGCAACAAAATAATTGCATAAATATGTATACATATGTTGGATTTAACATATATTTTTACCATTTTGAACATATATTGAACTACTTGCTGTCTAGGGGAGGGAATAGGAAAAGGGGGAAAATTGGAACACAAGGTTTTGCAAGGGTTAATGTCAAAGAATTATCCCATGCATATTTTGAAAAATAAAAAGCTTTAATTAAAAAATTTTAAAAATAAAATATCTGTAGATAAAAAGGTACTTGAGTGGTTGGCCATTTCATTCTTCACTTCCTTTTACAGATGAGGAAACTGAAGCAAATCAGGTTAGGATCATACAGACAGTAAGTATCTGAGGCCAGGTTTGAGTTCAGGAATAGGATTCTTCCAGACTCAAAACCCAGAGTTCTATCCACTTTATTCACTATTGCCACCCAATTAGCTCTATATAAATATTACTACTACTACTACTACTATCACTACTATTACTATTACTACTGCTGCTGCTGCTTCTACTACTATTACTGGAAACTGGATTTATCAAGGCGAGGGCAGAGTATTCTAAGACTAAGCTAGTGCAATCCAGTGCAGCTAAAATTCAGTGAGTTACTGATGGATCATAAAGTAAAATAAAAACATCTTTACTAATAATAGGAAATTAGCAGAATACAAGGTTTAAAGCTTAAAAGGATAGGATGCTTCCCTCAGCTTCCATAAGTCCTAGGACAGAAATCAAACTAGCTCAATAAAGCATTCCTCACTGGAAAAAAAAAAAAGAGTTCTAAAAAAATGGGAATGTGTGATCCTGGGCAAGATACTTAACCTCTGTCTGCCTCAGTTTCTTTATCTATAAAATGGGGATAATTATAGCATCTCCCTCCCAAGATTTCTGTGAGGATCAAATCAGAAAAATTTATAAAGCACTAAGTTTAGTATCTTACACATGGTGTAACCTTTACAAACAATTGCACTCTGGTTAGGCCCATTATACTTTAGGCCACCAGGAAGTCAGAAGGTTCTCGGTCCCTTAACAAAGCAGTCCTAACATGCAGGGCTCTTAGAATGAGAGGGAGAATGGATCTAAGGTAAATAACCATTTTAAATTCTTTCTGTGGGATCTGTAACAGATGGAATGGGAGAGGTAGAAATAGGAGAGGAAGAATTAATGCAAAAACTTCAACTTTTTTTGAAAAAAAAATTCATCCGTTTTTATTCTTCTATTTGTTTTGTGTCTCCTTTAGAATAAAACTCCTTGACTTATATGAACTGATGCTAAGTGAAATGAGCAGAACCAGATCTTTGTATACAGCAACAGCAAGAATATATGATGACCAATTCTGATGGACATGGCTCTTTCCAACAATGAGATGACCCAGGCTAGTTCCAATGATCTTGTGACAAAGAGAGCCAGAGAGAGTACTGCAGGAACTGAGGGTGGATCACAATATAACATTCTCATTCTTTGTTGTTATTCACTTGCATTTTATTTTCTTATTCAATTACTTTATTTTTTATCTGATTCTTGTGCTGCAAGAGAATGATATAAATGTTTATACATATTGGATTTAAAATGTATTTTAACATATGTTGGATTGCTTGCCATCTAGGAGAAGATGTGGGGGGAAGGAGGAGAAACTCTGAAACTCAAGGCTATGCAAGGATCAATGTTGTCAAATTGTCCATGAATATGTTTTGAAAATAAAAAGCTTAAAAAAAGAATAAAAGTTCCTTGAGAGTGTCAATGACTATATTTTTACATTTCTTTGTATCCCTAGAACTTAGCACAATCAAGATCCTTAAGTTTATTGACTGGTTGTCTGACTTTATCCTCTAATTTCCAAATATATCCCTCTACGTCCTCTCCCTTTATACAAAGAACCAAAAAAAAAAGTATAGAAAGGAGGTACATCTAAAGCCATTTATTGAAGTCTAAAATTACGTTAAGACTTTCAGTATACCCTATATAACTTCTTCTTCTCCCATAATGTTGTTGCCTACAAACAAAATACCTAAAGACAAGTATTCTAAGAAACAAATCCCTGAGGGAAAACCAGAAGACAATTTCCTAACATCACACCTAACATCTGGGTGTTGTTCGATCATGTCTGCGTCTTTATGATTCCATTTAGAGTTTTCTGGTTTGTCATTTTTTTCTCCATTTTTTTGACAGATTTTACAGGTGAGGAACCTGAGATAAACAGGTTTAAATGACTTATCGAGGGTCAAGCAGCTTTAGTGTGGGAAGTTTGAACTCAGATTTTCCATACCAGGCCACATGGCTGTCCTTAACATCTGAGTACTCTAATGCAAATTGGAACATGGAATTTTAGAGCAAGAAGGGACATTAGTCATTTTCTAATGAAACCCACTCATTTTACAGAGTAGTAAATTGAGGCACAAAGTCTGTATGTGACACACAGCCAGTACCCAGATTGAAACCCATTATTCTAGCCTCTATAACCCTCCAAAGAGAGTTCCTCTAGGGGATGGTGCGACTGAAGAATGAACTAAAGGGATATTGCAAACTATAAAAGATTTCTATCAGGTTTGCTACTTGTTTTCCAGATAAAAATAAAGGACTTGCAGAAGTTGCTTCCACCACTAGGTGACGCCACTGATTTGTTAAATAATCTCTTATTCTTTTCAATTAGCTCCCTCTGTACCAGAATCCTCTCAATTCAATATGATGTTGCTGGTGTTAAGATACCAAGGGTCTTATGCTTCAGCCCCTCCTCCCCAGACTGTCCTGCCAATCTCTGTGGGCTAGCCACCATCAAATTAGCCAGGGAAAAAACAAAACATCTGGAAATAGGAAAATCTAGCCATGGTTCTGCCAATAGCTAGCTAGCTGTTTGCTATAGGAACCAAGTTATTTCCTTTCCCTGCATTTCATTTGCTCCTCTACAAAATGAGAGGGTGTGGGTAGAAGGTACCTCCTTGCTAAATTTTTAAATTTTTTTCTATTCCATATAAATTTGGTGATAATCTGCTGTCTATTAGTTCTGCTTATAATCCTTGTTACTATTGATTGCCTGCTGCCCTTTCTTCCTAGACCGCCTCTCTCCTCTGTGTCTCCCCCACCCCATGAGAATGCCTACAAACAAAACGCCCAAAGACAAGTATTCTAAAGAACAAATCCCTGGGGGAAAACCAGAAGACTCTATTTCCTAACATCACACCTAACATGAGAATGGGGTAGAAATTGTGCAGAGAGAGAATTGTGTAGTCTGAAAATGGATTAAAGAATTGTATTTTCACCTTTTTTTCCTCCTGTTTCCCCCCTGCCCCCGATTTTTCTCTTTTTTATTAAAGTCTTTTATTTTCAAAACATATGCATGGATAAATTTTCAACATTAACCCTTGTAAATCTTGTGTTCCGTTTTTCCCCTTTCCCCTACCCCCTCCCCTACATGGCAAGTATATGCTAACCATGGTAAAAATATATGTTAAATCCAACATATGCATACATGTTTATATAATTATCTTGCTGCACAAGAAAAATCAAATCAAAAAGGAAAAAAGAGAAAAAAAATAAAATGCAAACAAACAACAACAATAAGAGTGAAAATTCTTTGTTGTGATCCACACTCAGTTCCCACAGTCCTCTCTCTGGGTGTAGATGGCTCTCTCCATCTCAAGATCATTGGATCTGGTCTGAATTACTTCATTGTTTAAAAGAGCCACGTTTGTCAGAATTGATCATCATATAATATTGTTGTTGAAGTATATAATGATCTCCTGGTCCTGCTAATTTCACTTAGCATCAGTTTATATAAGGCTCTTCACACCTCCCTGAAATAAGCCTGAGAGTTTCTTATAGAACAATAATATTCCATAATGTTCATATGCCATAACTTTTTTAGCCATTCTCCAACTGATGGGCAGCTATTCAATTTCCAGTTTCTAGCCATTATGAAAATAGCTGCCACAAACATTTTTGCACATGTGGGCCTCTTTCCCTCCTTTAAGATCTCTTTGGGATATAAGCCCAGTAGAAATACTGCTGGATCAAAGGGTATGTGCGCTTTCATAGCCCTTTGGGCATCATCTGATTTTTCTTACACAACATGACAAATATGGAAATATATTTTTAAGAGATTGCATGTTTGATTTGTATTAGATTGCTTGATGTCATGGGGAAAGGGGAGGTAAGGGGAAGGGAGGAAATTTTAGAACATAAAATCTTACAAAAATGAATATTGAAAATTATATATGTATTTGGAAAAATAAAATATTTTGAGAAAAAAATGTTAATAGTTATTTTACATGTAATTTTGAAAAATTAAATATGAATCTTTTAAAAAGAAAATTGGGTTTCTTGATGCCTAGAGGAAAGCAGAGAAGGGAAGAAGGGAGAAAAAATTTAAGGGGGCAGAAATAAGGTGAGAATTCATGCCACATATAGGAGGCAGACAGGACAAAGACAAAGAGATGGAAGATCTGTGTGAATAATAGCAAGAGGACTGGTTTGTCTGGACCAGATTGTTCTCAGAGGGAAGCAATATATAATGTATTTGGAAAGGAAATATGGGGCTGGGTTGTGAATAGCTTTAAAAGCTAGAAAGGAGAGTTTGTAATTAATACTTGAGGCAATGGGGAGCCATTGGAATTTATTGGATAACACCTTGGAAGTTATGTGGAGGAGAGGAGAGAAACCAACAAGAAGGCTTTTTTTCTAGTAGTTGAAGTGAAAGGTAAAAGAAGTGGAAGTTGTGCAAGTAGAGAGAAAAGAGGAAATTCAAGAGATGTTGTAGAAGTAGAAATGATGAGACTTGCAACTGATAGAATGATAGAAATGAGAAAGAATGCAGTCAAAATCAATGCCAAAATTGTGAACCTGAGTGCTCACAAGATACTCTGAGCTTTAGACAGTTAAGTGTAGCAGTGGATAAAGCCCTAAACCTGGAGTTAGGAAGAAATCAGTTCAAAATAGGCCTCAACCACTTATTAACTATGGGAATCTGGGCATATCATAAATCTATTTGCCTCAGTTTCCTAAACTGTAAAATGGGGATAATAAGAGTAATTATCTTGAAGAATTGTTATGAAAATTAAATTATATAACATTTGTAAAGTGCTCAGCATAGTGCTTGGCACATGGTAGGTACTATATAAATGGTTTTCCCACTTCTCTTATTCCCTGGAAGGAAAACTATGACCATGACAGAAAAGAGAAAATTGTATAAGTATACAAACACATGCATAAACATACAGATATAGATAAATAGATAGATAGATAGACATACAGACAAAGCTAAAGATATGGATATGGTCATCTACCTAGAGAGTTAGGGCTAAGACTTTTGATTTTATTTCATTAATATTGGGAATTTGATAAGGTAACTCCATTTACCAAGGCAAGTCCTTCTTTGAAAAAAAAAAAAAAAAAAACTAGCCTTCTAATTCATCATATCTCTAATTCCCATGATCTCCACTTTAGTTGCATTCAAAAACAATGATTACGTATCTATTGTGTGAGAGACACTATGCTGGTCACTAGGGAAGGAGGCTAGACTTGGAAGTTTTTTGCTATAGGAAATGTTTAGATAAAAAAAACCTCTACCAGTGCAGATCAGCACCTTCTTCTCTTAGAGAGCTCCTGAAAACATCAAGATTCAGTGATTTGCCCAGTCATAGAACAAGTTGTGACAGAGCCAGGTCATCCTGACTTATGTCATAGTATTGATATCCACTTCTACCACTCTGCTTTAGAGTCACTGGGGAATAAAAGATTCAATTTTTTAAAATCCTTGCCCTTAAATAACCTTCATTATTCTGAGAGAGAGAAAGAGAAACAGACAGACACACAAAACAGACAGGCACACAAAGACACAGTGAATCAGAGACAGAGAGATGATAAAAATTGAATAGATTGAATATAGAGATCCATATAGATTAGATAGATGGATAAAGAGAGATACATACATAGAGAGAGAAATGATAGATATAGATTAATAGATAGATAGAGGAATATATCTATATATATGGGGGGAGAGACGAGAGAGAAACAGAAAGACAGAGAGATTAAGTGATGAAGATATATATAGATGTATAGAGAGAGAGAAAGAGACAGAGAGAGAGAGAGAGAGAGAGAGAGAGAGAGAGAGAGAGAGAGAGATAAATTTAAATTGATGAATAGATAGAAATAGATACACAGATTGGCATTAATGAATAGAATAGAAAATGCCTCTATCAACTGCCCTCTCCATTCATATTGGGCAGCAGCTAAGTGTAGATATAGGAAATTATAAAAGAGCATCAGCTAGGCCCATTGCAAATTCATATAATTAACCCCAAATAGACCCATACTACTTACTAGTGATCTTTTACTCATTTATGATGATGCTCTATTTCATTCCCAGAGTAACCGTTCCAAACCTTCTCCTGTTTCCTTAAGCCTCCCAAGTCCATACCTTGTTCCTTGTTTCTATTTTTAATTTCTTTTATTTTAAAAATAGAGTTAAAAAAAGAAAAGAAAAACAGAAAAGGAAAACAAAACAAAACAAGACAAAACAGAACACTGTCATGTGCCCAGCAGAACATTAAGGAGGATTCAAAATATATAACAATAAATTACCACTTCAAGAAAGGATATATAATTGTAAAAAAAGTTATATTCACTAGTGTTCATCTTTTCTTTCTTGTAGGTTGTTCTTTTGTTCTCTGCTACGTACTTTTTTTTTTACTTTATTCTTTTTCTCCCCTTTCAAACCACCCCCAATCCCCTAGCAAACTATAGTTAAGGAAGGTTATATTAGTGTAAACATACACACATACACACACACACATATATGCATGCCTGTATACACTGCCCTCCCATGTACATATCTTTTCTATCCCTACTAACTCTTCTGCTTTAATTCTGCTCCTAACTTTCCTTACTATTACTTAACCTCTCCCCACCCATGAATGCCTCCCCTTGTCTTCTTTCCCCACCTTTGCTTTCCCTTCCACCCAAATCCCCTCTTATTTCTTTATAGATTTTGGAGGGTCCTATACCCTTCATGGTATATATGTAGTGTTGCCAATATGCCACATTCCCAGTGTGAGTTAAGTTTTCAAAATTATGAGCTCTCCTCCTTCCTCTAATGTCTCTGTGTCTATTCTCCATTTACATCTCATTTGTATAATATAATTACTATTTTTATCTTAACTCAGCCCCAACCTTTCTTTTGAGCATACTTATCGCTGATGTCAGTCTTAAACATTTTACATTTCTATGTAAAAAAACATAAATAGTTTATCCATTTTAGTTTCATGAAATTGATCTTTGGTATTGGCTCTCATATGTTAAATTTTCCATTGAGTTCAGGTTTAGTTGAAAGAAAATTCTGAAAATCTTCAAGTTCATTGAATGTCCATTTTTTTCATCCAATACTATAGATAATTTTGTCTAGTTCTTTTGATTGCTGGCATGTATGATTCCAGAACCTGTGGTCGTTTATTGTGACTGCTGATAAGTCCTGCACAATTCTAATTGTAGCTCCAGTATATTTGAATTATTTTTTTCTTGTTTCTTGCAAGATTTTTCTCTTTGATCTGGGAGGTTTTGAAATTTTGACAATGATATTCATCTATGATTTCCACAAAGGATTTCTTTGAGGTAGTGATTGTTTTGGATTTTTTTTAATTTCTTCTTTCCTCTCATGCTCTATCTCACTAGGACAATATTCTAGGATTATTTCTTGCATTATTGTGTCAAGGTTCTTTTTTGGTCACAACTTTCAGGTAGTCCAATTATCCTTACATTTTCTTTTTTTGATCTGTTCTATAGATCTGTTGTTTTTCTCATAAGATGCTTCACATTCTGTTCTATTTTCTCATTCTTTATATTCTGTTTTGTTATTTCTTGGTCTCATAGCTTCACTGGCTTCCACCTAGCCCACTCTTATTTTCAAATATCTCCTTTTCTAGTTGGTTAAATTTTTTTCATAATCTTCTTGTTTTTCCCAGATGGTTTTTATTTTTAGGTGTTTCCTTAATATCTCATTTAATTTTTCAAATCTTTTTTGAGTTCTATAAATTCTCTTTGGGCAGGGAGTATTTAACCTTACTCTTTGGTGTAGAAGAAGCTTTTTTGACTTCAGTGTTCTTCTCTGAAGTTGAACCTCAGTCTTCTCTGTTTTCATAGCAAGTTTCTATAGTTGCAGTCTTTCTTCTTTGCCAGTTCCTTTTTTAAATGAGAAATATTGATGTAAGCATCTTTTATTATGATGTAGAGGGTGGTGCCTCTAGCTTCACTTCAGCTCTTCTCTCTTAACTGGAACCCAGACCAAAATCTCGCCCTTCCTGCAGGGGCCCAGAGTCAGCAACATCCCTGCTTCACTTCCTCTGCACTCCTGGTGAACTGGTTCCTAATCAAAGTTCCCTCAGTCTCCCTGGGTTCAGATCCCAATTCCCCACTCTATCCAGGAGATGAAAGTGTCTGTGGTTCCTGATGAGGCTCCAGCCAAACCCAGCTAATCCAGGGGCTTCCCACTTGTTGCGTGTGCAGAGCTAACCTGGAGGTGTTCGCACTCCACATGGGTTATTCTCTCACTTGGGAGTTTTTTGCAGATATTTTGAGGTTGTACCAAGAGGACTCCCATTTCAACCCAAATCTTCTTGATTTTTCACCAGTTTATATATATATATATATATATATATATATATATATATATCCTGAGGTGCAAATTTGTTCTGTTCTTGGAGAAAATCTGGAGAGCTTAGAATTTACTGTCCTCCTATGCCATTTTCCCAGAATTCTCCTCCTCCTTTTTCTCAACCAGTAACCTCATCCCCTTTAATGAGAAGAGTAGTAAGTGATAGAGGCAGGATTTGAATCCAGGACTTCTGACTTCAAATCTGGAGTTCTTCCTACCATACCACTACCGAATAGGTACTTCATCTTTTTTTCCCCAACAAAGCTAGAAAAAACCTTGTAGGTCATATAATCATGTACATTTTACTCTAATTTGTCTAGTCTACTTAATGGTTCCTGAATTCTATTCTATTTAGTAATTGGCAGTACCATGGTGCAGTGGATAGAGTACCATGTCTTTCTTGAGTTCAAATCCAGCCTCAAACTGCTGTTGGAGAAACAAAGTGGGATACACCATGCTTGTCCTCCTGACCTCTATGTTAATTTATCTATAAAGTTGTCCTTTCTTCCTTCTTACCTCTGCCCAAACTATCTTTCTTTCGAGGCTAGTCAGTCAGTCAAACTCTGTAAATGTTGGGGACACAAAGAAAGGCAAAAACATAGTTCCAATCATCAGAGTTCACCTTCTAGTGAAGGGAGGTGGGGGGAGAATGACAACATGTAACTAACTGAGGCCCACCATCACCAAGAATTTATCCTTTCCTGGATTCTGAATAATATTTGAGAGTCTTTAGCAAACCCTTCAGCCCTTAGTTAGAATCTGTTGTGTTTTTCTGTCGCTGCTATTTCATGAGTCTGCATCATTTCCTCAAGTAACTTATGAGTCCCTCAAGGCCCAGGACAAGAGTTTGTATTTCATCTGCATCCCCCACCCCCAGAACCTAGCACAGTGCTGGGCAGAGCAGAGGGGCTTTGTGGCTGTGTGCTTTTGGACTGACTGGTTCGTTGATAGTAAGACAGCTCTCCCATTGCCCAAAAGAGTTTAAAATGCTATTACTTAATGCAAACTGTTGTTTTTCTTCTTTCATGTAGTGATCCAGAAATAAAGGTTCTTGTTTCCCCCTACACTCCATATCAAAGAAACAGATCTGGGATTCATTGCTGTGTGATTAATCTGGCATTTGGTTTTTCAGATATATACTTAATTGTTTGGGAATGAATCATTCAGTTATGACTAAAGTGGTCATATCATCAAATCAACCACTTCCTAAGGAGAAGGGGGATGGGAGGAGGTATAGAAATGAGAGAAAATGTTTTGGATGAGGGACAGGAGCCCACAGACTGTTATGACAGGAATGGTAACTGGAATCCCTGCATCTTCCTGAAACCCATTATCCCTGCCACAAACCTGCAGAGAGCTAAAGAAGGTCTTTAACTGTATAGCTCTAAGTTTCCGAGATGGGGTCTAGAGGATTAAGCTGATGTCACATTATAAAGCAAAGTAAATGACTGTGATGTGATCATTCATGGGTGATTAGAAGTTGTTTTGTAATTTGTCTGCAGAATGAATGAGTGCACATGTAGCACTCCGAGAAACGCAATGGCAAAGGACTATACCCAGAACACAGCTATTATGCCCCCTTAGAAATGAGTGTCAATCCTGAGAGGATGTGGGAAAGAGAGGATGAGTCTTTCTAATGCTAAAAATGTGTATTTCCTACTATCTGTATAAGTTGAGAGATGCTTTATCTATCAGCCCAATTTGATTAGTTGTTTTTATTTGGGGGATAAAGAAGAGGCAATCAGGGTTAAATGATGGGTGTCTAAGGTCAAATTTGAATTCAGGTTTTCCTAACTCCAGGGCCGTTGATCTATCCACTGAACCACCTTACTGCCACTGTTTGATTAGCTTTTAGAGGGGAGTATTTACTGAAGAGGTAAAGTGAGAACAGAGAATAAAAAACATTCCCTAAAATGCTGTACTCTCCTATTGGGACATAAGAAATTCAGGAGAAAATAGGTTCAAACTTCAAGCTTATAGAGCATGTTTGTCAAAGGGATAATTCACAGTCCTGGAAGTCATTTTATTGTGATCCTCAAGATGTTTCCCTTCGATATAGTGTATCTGAGGGGTTTTGTGTTCTTCCTCCCTCCAGCCCGAGACAATTCCTTCTCAACAGCTTGACCAGAACTGTTCTCTCTCCCGATATGTCTCTTATTTGAATCCAAAGTGACCTGCTAGTTTGTAGGAGACACAGAGGGTTTAGTCATGTCTAAAATAAAATAAAAATAGGCTTCTTGCTGTAGCTGCTTAGAATGGCTTCTAGTTAATTGATTTAGCTTAGATGTGATCTCCTCTGACACACCTGTCAAGGCCTAACAACTTGTTCCTTACTATAAGTAGAATTATCTAGACTGACCCTCACCCTTACAAATGAATTGGTGAATGAATGAAAAAGCATGTGCTAGGTACTGGATATACAAATACAAACATAAGCCAGCCCCTGCTTTCAAGAAGCTCTTTGTGTTAAGTGGTGGTCATAGAAGGAAGTTGTGATCTGCTGACTCACAAGGATTTGGGTGGAGCCATAGAATAGTTGGCTGTTCTGTCCTTTCCAGGAGCAATGATTTGATTATTATCCTCAGAGAAAGAAATAAAAAGGGATTTAAGAGGAAGAGACCTCCATGTGGGCCAATGACAGAGGCCTGAGTGGGTCTGAATTTCCTATAAACGGTTGGTTGGGATGTCAAGCGTCATCCTGGATCACCTTCCATCCCACAAAAAGCTGAATATTAGCTATATGCTATTCTGCGATGGACTAAAATAATTTACGATCCTGCTGTGACTTCAATTCTACTCTTTCTTGTCAGGAGCAATGCTTGGCATATAGTTAATACTTAGTAAGTGACTGATCTTTGGTAAAAGCTTCCCTGGATTTAGGTCTCTAAGGCTTTATTAGCTCATGTGGGAAATAGGTCATAATGATCAAAACATTTAAAGGTCTGCTGTGTGCCAGGCACTAAGCTTAACCACTGGGAGGTATGAAAACAAGACATCCCTACTCAAATTAAGCATACATTCAATGAAGGATATAATAAGGGACTATATAAATATGTGCAAAATAAATATAGAGAACAAATACAAATAATATAATACAGTCAAAGCCAGGATAATCTGAGAGAGAGGGCTCTAGATCTGAGAGGATCAAGAAAGGCTTCTTGTGGAAGGTGGTGATTGAGAAGGATTCTTTGAGATAGAATAGGGGTGGGGAAGGATGAATTAATTACCAATCAATGAGAGCAGGAAGAGAGATCAGGTCAGGTTATGGAGAATTTTAAAAGCTAAACTTTTAACTGATTTTAGGGTCATGAGGAAGGAACTTGAATTATGTTTCTATTGGGAAGATTATATCATCTTAGGATGTTAAGAAGATATTTGTGTTTTGGATTTGTTTTCCCTTTAGGTGGTTAAGTCCCAATAATAATTAGGGAAGACCTAGTTTTGAAGACCATTGTCCTTACATTCTGCGTATGTGATCCAGGGTAGAGATTGTTCAGGATGTTTTGAGGGATACCTGTCCACCCAGTCAAAGTCATCCAAAGTAATGCCTTCATCAACAATCAGATTGCTCACAATTGCCAAAACTCCTATTCTTTGTGTTCTTCAGTAATAAAATAAAAGATAGGTTTTTTTCCATTTCATCTCACTTAGGGAAGATGAATTTGATTTTCCATGAGCAAAAAAGAGCATTCCCCTTAGTTTTGAAGTGAGTGCTTATTTGACAGTCCATCTTTGTAATCACAGATCCCAATGGAATGACTCAGAGACCCTTACAACCTTATCAGAGAGAGTGGCCTTGGTAAATGCAATGTCTGAATTAGTATTTTTTTCGATTAATGTTTCTTGCCTCTGCTTTACTGTTGAAGGTCACCAAAACCAGGCAATGAAGATGCTGCAAAATACCCTTGAAAGGATTTATCTACAGCAGTGGAAATGGCAAGTTTCTCTGAAGTAGCTTGAATGTATTCAAAAAATGCAACTCTAAAAGAAAGTCAATAGATAGGAAAGCTTTCAGAGAAATTGATGGCAAACATTCCATAGATGCTTGCATTTGCTTTTGGGAACAAATGATGTCTCCATCCTCATGGTGCCTGAAATTAAAAACTACCTTCCCAAAAACATGATGACAAAGAAGCCTGAAGAGGTCCTAGAGATTGTCTAGCTCAACACCACTCCCCGATTGTGCCATTTAACTTATAACATTAAATAATATTTAATTACATAGCATAACATAATATGTTACATAACATAATTACATAACATTAAATAATCAATCAATTAGTGAGCATGTATTAAGGGCTTCCATGCTCCAGTCTTTGTACTATGTGCTAGTGGCAAAAAGATTAAAAAATGAAATGTGAATCCCCAGTTGGACAAAAAGTTGGCAATAATTCTGGCCCAAGAATTCAGTGCTTTTAATTACCAGTTGAATACTCTGTACTGTGCTACTCTGCCTCCTGAGGGCACTAAGGCAAGATGATATATAGCATAGGAAGAGTTTGAGATTTTGAATGCGAGAATCTGGTTCATATCTCAGCTCTACCACTTACTATGGTGTGTGACAGATCATTTACTAGCTCTGGGCCTTACTTTGTCATCTATGACATAAAGACAGTGGGGGGAAATTGGAAGAACTAATAA
Source organism: Sminthopsis crassicaudata (assembly GCF_048593235.1). NCBI lineage: Eukaryota > Metazoa > Chordata > Mammalia > Dasyuromorphia > Dasyuridae > Sminthopsis > Sminthopsis crassicaudata. The sequence goes on along the minus strand of NC_133617.1, from coordinate 707,013,925 downwards.
ATTCTTATAAAAACAAATACCTATTTTTAAAGAAAAAAAAAAAAAAACTAGGAGGTTGCACTAGATAACCTCTAAAAGCCTTTCTAGTTTTGTTATTTTATGTGGTCTTAGCATCTTTAAGATACTGAGACACAAGAAGTCAGAGTTGGAAGGGAGCTCCTGCCGCTACTTCTACACTAATCTACATATTCATGGAAGCCAATAGAAGAACTGGTAACATTCACTATTTCACTTCATGGATGAGCAAACCAAGGTCAATCAAGGAAAGTCAACAACACTACAATTTAAATTTCTCTAGCTCTCTAACGGTTATAATATCTTTTACTCACAACAATCTAAAGAGACCAGTAGCACTTTGATTATTTTTACTCACATTTAGCATGGTACCTGGCACATAATAGGTACTTGATAATTACCTATTGATTGATTGGTTTATAATAAGTTACCTTTTAAATAATGGTTTAAGGCTTATAAAGTGCCTTATATTTTGTTTCATTTGATCCCCACAACAACCTTGAGAACTGGTACTATCACTAACCCCATTTTACTTTTCTCAGTTCTGCCTGACTTAAATCCAATTCATGTACAGGTCAAGACATTACTCCATGATGCCATTGGTCCTCTTTGAAAGGAAGGACAAACAGTTACAGATAAAGAAGCTTAGGATGAAAGATATTACATGGACAAGTAGCATCACACAGCTAGTAAATGTCTAAGGCAAGATTTGAACTCAGAGCTTCTTGTCATTAAGTTTGGAGCTCTACACTGGGCCACCTTGCTGCCTGTTACATGTGAGGAAACTGAGACCCATCTAAGGTTGAAAGATTTGTCCAGGGTCACTGAGTTAGGATTTAAACCCAAGTCTCTCTTGATGCTAAGTCTCATAGAAATTCTACTTCACCATCCAGCTTCAGTAAGACTATATGTGGGCATATGGGCAGGCTCCTCAAGCCTTCAGTCCAGCCAATTTCTAATCGTCTTCTCCTAAAAAAGGTATTCTACCTAGCAGTTCATTTCTTAATCTATTCCTAAAACCGAGGCACCTTTTATGGGATCTTGCTCATTCAGGCAGTAACTTTCTAGTGCACTAACTTTCTAATAAATGGAAATAAACATTTCCAGGAAAATTAACTCACTACTCTGCAAGCCAATCTTTTCTGTTTACAGAAAGCTCAGAAAGCCTTTGATCCCAATGGAAATGCTGCTGGTTTCTTAATCAGTTGAATTCCTAGGTCTCCCTTCAAAGTCCAATGTAAAAATCTCTTCCAGGAAGTCTTCCCCGATCCCAACAGTGAGATGGGCCTATCCATATTATATTAGTTTTGAAATTGTCTGATGTACTTATATAATGTTTTGAAATGTTTTGGTATCTGTTTTCCATTTTATCCACCAATCAATTTCTCCATCAAATCAGATCCTTTTCTTATCTGAACTGTTTCTTTTCTAGTTTCTATCATACGGCACAATGGTCACACATAGTTCCTGATGAATAGAAAAATGAATAATTATAACCTTACATTTTGCTGAAATTGAAGCATACTAAAATAATAAATATTCATAATTGCGATTCTCGATCATGAAGGTTAATTCTACTCAGTGTACTCTGTTTACTAACATATTCATTCATTCAATAAGAATATTAAGCTCCTACTATATGACAAGTATTGTGATAACTACCACAGATACAAAAATTAAAAAATTATTTGTTTAAAAAAGTTTAAATTTGGGGATTTGGGGGAAGCAAAGTGGTATAGTGGATAGAGTACCAGCACTAAAGTCAGGAGGACCTGAGTTCAAATATAGCCTCAGACACTTAACACTTCCTAGCTGTGTTTCCTTGGGCAAGTCACTCAACTCCAATTGCCTCAGGAAAAAAAAAAATTTAAATTTCTTGGGGTGGAATGGGAATAAGAGAATATTTACACAGAAAAGTAAATGTTACACACACACACACACACACACACACACACACACACACACACATATATATAATATATACATATATTATATATATGTGTGTGTATGTATGTATGTATATATACATACAGAGTAATTTGAGAGGAAAGACACTAAAAGTTGTGGAGATCAGGAAAGGCTTTATATAAGAAGTAGCACAGATTCTGAAGAAGCAGAGCTAAGGAAGAAGAGGGTTCCAAACATGGAAGGCAGAGGCATGGACAGGAATAGTGGCATATTGTTGACAGGGAACAATAAATAGATCAATGTAATGGAAATATTGAGTGAGTGAAGGATAGTGATATTCATTCATCACGGGAAGGTGCTGGCTAGAACCAGATTGAGGCTTTAAGTGCCAAACAAAGGGATGTGCAGTTTATCTCAGAACAATAGATGGAGGATATTTGGGCCATTTGACCACAAAACAATTTCCACCCAAAAAACACTGGAATAGTCAATTTTTTTTTGGCTTCAAGGGGAGTTTCAGTTTTCTGGAAAACAGTACATCCTTGGATAAAGTTGCTAAAAGACTAAAGCACTGGAATAGAAATAAAACATGTTTCGTGTCCTTAACTTGGACTCTGCACTTAAGATAATTTTAGAGATTACCTTCGAATCATTTCCATAGAGGTAATAGGAAAACAGATTTTTTTTTTCTCCATTCATAAAACACCATGTTCGTAGCAATCACCTTAGCAACTCTTTGCTATAAGAAAGAGAATAATATCTGCATTCATAAAGGGTTTTGATTTTCTAGACATGTACACATTTACAATGACTGATTTATCTTTGTATTTATTTCAGGGCCCAGAACTGTTTTGTCAAGTAAACGAATGAATCAATGAACAAGTGAAACCTATTCAATCCTACAAGCAGTTAGATAAAGCAAGAATGTTTGAGTCCATTTTATTGACAGAGGAAGCTGAGTACTGAATACTGTTATTAAAGGACCCATGGTCTAGATCACAAGTCATTAGTGCTTTATCATTCAGGGTAACTCTCCTCTATGACTTCCCCTAAGTCCTGCCCACAAAAGGCACCAGGCTTACTGGATAGCTTCCTTGCTCTTTCTGGTATCCACAGAATGGATACCCATGGAGCACATAAGGTGTCCACCAATTATATTTCACTCTTGATACATGACCAGTATCTTTTTTCACTCATAGATTTCATTGATGACATCCTTTTCTCAGCCAAAAATTTGATCATCCTACCTAAAGTATAAGTCTGATTAAGTCAAACCTCCCCTGCCCCTACTCAATAAACTGAAGTGGCTCCCCATCACCTCAAGGATCCAACATAAATCCTCTGTTTGGCATTCACAGCCTTTCACAACCTATTCCCTCCTCCCTACCTCTCCCCACCCTATTTGTACACTTTGAACCAGTGACACTAGCCTCCTGACTATCGCACAAACAACACACTCAATAGCCCAACTCTGGGTGTTCTCACTAGCTGTCCCTCATCCTCTCTTCTCAAATCTACCTGTTGGTTTCCATGGCTTCCTTCAAGTCCCAGCTAAAATCCCATCCTCTTTAAAAAGACTTTTTCAATTCTTTTTAATGTTAGTATCTTCCCTCTGTTAATCATCTCCAATTTATCTTATATAGCTTTTATATATAGTTTTTGCCTGTTGACTCCCTGTTTAGATCATGAACTCCTTGAGAAAAATGACTGTCTGTTACTTTTCTTTCCTCTGTACCAGTACATTGATTGGCATACAGTAGGTGGTTAATAAATGTTTCTTCCCTGCTTGCTTTCCCCTTGCAATTCCTTGTATGCAATGTGATGCACCCTACACCCACTCACCATGAGCTTTTCCTTACCCTGGAGGCGTTCTTCAATTTCAATTTCTCAATATTGTTGCCAGCCCTAGATTCTAAATCATACAAAAGTGCATTTTTATTTAAAAGATAGGCCTCTGTTTGATCAATTTAAACAAATAGAAGAATAATAAGTTCTGTGTGAGCATCATCTCAGTGGATTCTCACAAAAACTTGGCAATGTAAAAAGAATTTCACAATTTTCCAAAATTGGAAAAAGAGACTTGTTCTCTTTCTGTTCAAATCGGGACTAGACTCATTATCCATGAGCAGAATCTGCCCAAGTCACCTCATGGAGAAAATCTATCGCTTATTCATCCAATGGCATATCGCCATCTGGACCACAGGCAGTTTTCATCCAGCTTGCCCAGGTCACATAGATACTTGGCAGAAAGCCCCAAGGGATTCACTGTTCCCCCAATACAGAAAAAGAAATCAATTCTTGTTTTTTCTACTGATCTTGATCTCTTGGGCTCTATCAGGCATTGATAAACTAGGTCCCCCAGGACCATTAATTCTCTAGGTCAATTCACCTTGGAATTATAATATGTGGGAATTCCCTCATTCAAGATTTCAACCTATCTACAAGTTACTGTCCGAGTTTTGGAAATGATTCAGATAATGTTGTGGACTTACCCAGGATCACCTAGTTAATATGAAAGGCAGAAAGGGAAATCATATTTCCCTGATCCTGAGGTCTAACACTTCATATTCTATGACTTCAAGATACCTCCCAAGTCACTGGGATAAAATTTAATGTTTCAAAACAGCATTCAATTTGGAGCAACCTGTCATAGAGCATAGAGCACTGGCACTGGAGTCAGGAGGACTGAATCCAGCCTCATACACTAACTAGCTTTGTGACCCTAGGAGTCACTTTACCCCAACTGTGTGAAGGAAGGAGGGAAGAAAGAAAGGAGGAAGGGAGAGACAAAGAGAGTGAGGGAGGAAGAGAGGGAGGGAGGGAGGAAGAGAGGGAGGGAGGGAGGAAGAGAAAGAGGGAGGGAGGAAGAGAAAGAGGGAGGGAGGAAGAGAAAGAGGGAGGGAGGAAGAGAAAGAGAGAGGGAGGAAGAGAAAAAGAGAGTGAGGAAGAGAAAGAGAGAGGGAGGAAGAGAAAGAGAGAGGGAGGAAGAGAAGGAGGGAGGAAGAGAAGGAGGGAGGAAGAGAAGGAGGGAGGGAGGAAGAGAAAGAAGGAGGGGGGAAAAGAGGGAGGAAGGAAGAGAGGGAGGAAAGAAGGAAGGGAAGGAGGGAAGGAAGAAGAAATTGCATTAAATGTAATGTAATAGAAAAGATCTGGATAAGAAAGTAAAAAAATTGATTTCAAATTCTAGGTCTACCATTTAGTACCCACATGATCATTTGAACTTGATCTCTTGAACTCAGTTTCCCTCTCTGAAATAAGGATAATAATTCCTGTACTGGCTGTCTCTTAAGAAGAAGATCAGAGGAGATAATACATGCAAATCATTCTATAATATGTGTCAGCATTTTAGAAGAGGGACTAATATAACCTCCAAAAGTGCTCACTCAAGAGGGGAATAGTCAATGAATGCCTCCCACTATTCAACGTCACCTCTGATCTCTGTCATCCAACAAAGAAAACAAGTCAGCCTTGCCCTATTCGAAGCCATGTTTGCCCAAACTACTCATCAAATCCAGCTTCTCCAAGTCCCCAGGATTCCCAAGGGCAACTAGTCTAACTGTTTTACAATCTAAGTGTTTTACGATCACAGTGGATCTGATTCTGCACTACAATATTTTGGGAACGGTAATCAATGACAAGCTGAGGAAAACCCAAAAGGAGCTGTCCCCAAGGAAATAGATGGCCACAATTATCATCCTTACATACTCAGAGGCTTTATGGATTTCAGTACAAGGTCAAAACCTTGTTTCTTGGGAATCACCTTAAGGCACTGAATCCAAAGCTTCTCTGATTAATAATGAGACTGAATTGGGGCATGGAAGTGATTAGCAGACAGTTCAGGTTGAGGTAAGGATCGTTAGAGCAAGAAGGGAACCTGAAACCCAATTCATTCACTTTAGCCTGCACTCAATCACTGATGTCATTCCTTAAAGGAGGAAGACCACACATCAAACCAAAGCTATTTGAGCTTAGATTTTCTTCCTCATTTTGGTTTAGTCCTTCAAGCCACCTCCTTCTTCTTTCATCTCTAGAAAGAACTCGTTCAGGACAGAGAAGAGCAGAGGCAATTTTCTTCCAGATTTTACCACATCCTCTCTAAAAATTCATACTCTAGCTCCTGGTACCTTCTACCAGAACAGACTGACCTGCTGGGCTGGATCTTGAGCAGGTCCCATTTTAGTGATGCCCAAGCTTTTCAGCAGCTGTCAGTAGACTGAAGGTTTGTTATACCAAGGACAGATCCCCAAATTCAGAACATCGTGTTCCCCAGAAGAATTTCCAGAGAGCAACTCTGTAGAGGGAAACTTATTAACCATAGTTTCTGTTAATCAACAGTTTATCAACCGGATCTCCCAAATAACCAGCATTTCTGAATCCACCTTTACAGCAATGTTTCATTCATTTAAATCTCAGTTATTTGGGAAAAAAATTCATAAAATAACCACACCAAGAAAAAAAAAAAAAAAAAAACATGGACCAGTCAACATTTGCCATGAAGGCCATGCACTCAAGATCATGTATTTCTCATAGGAATGGCTTTGAGTCTATAGAACCTCTTGACTTATAAAATAGACATATTCCTAGCAACTTTTGCTCTCTAGCATTTCAACTTGTCAGATATTACAAATTTGAAATGATGAGAGAGGGGTGCCAGAAGCAACTAACAGCAATGGGAGGTGACAGTCTAACAGCAAGAAAAGGGGGGAAATATATATATATATATATATATATATATATATATATATATATATATATATATATATATATATATATATATATATGTATATATGTATATGTATATATGTATATATATATATACACACATACATACATACATATACATATATACATATGTATTTTAAAACCACAAATACTAAAAAAATGGATAGAGACCTAGCACTATTGGGTGTAAGAGCAAACTGTCACGTGCACTTCAGCAGCCCCAGAGGGCAGAGCTGCATTACAGCACAGCATCAATGATCACAGTAGGGACAACAAAAAAAGAAGGTATGATTATTATTATTCACTGAAATTCACTTGATAAAGTGCCTCCTGTGTGCAGAATGCAATGGGAAATGTTTGGGGAGAGATGGAGGAGTGAGAAAACAGAAATAAATATGTATTATTCACAAAAGTATAGGAAAAGTTTCTTGGAGAAGGACAAAACACAGTAATATATGAAGGATCCCAACCATTTTGAGAAGGAGGAAACATGGAGATGGAAGAGGAAGTGGAAAAGGGGAAGAAAGAGAAGGAAGAGAAGGAGGAAGAAAAATAGGAGAAGCAAGAGAACAGGAAGAGGAGGAAAAGGTGGTTATATTTTCAGTGGACTTGAGAGAATGGGTAAAAATTGTATATAAACACCTTTTGTATACATATGTATACACATACATATGTATATATGTATATATGTACATATGCACATATTTTATGTATACATATAATTCATGTATATATTTTTGTATGCATAGATATGTGTGTGTATATATATATATATACACACATACACATTTATTCAGTCATTTCAGTCCTATCTAACTCTTTGTGACTCCATCTGGGATTTTCTTGGCAAAGTTACTGGAGTGGTTCGCCATTTCCTTCTCTGGCTCATTTTACAAATGAAGAAACTGAGATAAATAAGGTGCAGTGACTCCCCAGAGTCACACAGATGGTAGTGTCTGAGGCCAGATTTGAATTTAGAAAGATGAACTTTCCAGACTCCAGATCTAGTGCACTATTCACTGGGCCTATATACAGATAGGTAGATAATATGTATATGCTTATACATACATATGTATATGCATCCATATATATATTTATGTTTATATATTATGAGTGCATACATATATTTAATTTAATTCCTCTCTTTTCTACTTTCTTAAGCAGAATTATACTTTGGGAATATATGTATATATACTTACATACATGCATGCATGCATATTAATGTACACATATATTTTGTATTAATTGAATATATCTTCTATATGTGTAGTCTGTTTTCATTTATCATATACACATGTTTGTATGCATGTAAATATTGCATATCTATGTTTATTAGTATATTCACATATAAATGTATGTACATATATATATTCAAATATGTATATTCATTCATATTTCATATGAATTCATAATTCAAATACTATATATGCAATATATAATGTTTATGGATATGTAAATATATATCTAAACATAATATTAATATATGCATGTATGAATTTAAATAGGTACATATACATGTGTATGCATATATGTATATGTTCTGTTTAAGAAGGCAGAGAAATGGTTACTTCGATTCAACACCAATTTATTAATTGTGTAATTAATTGTGCAAGTGCTAATGACCCACAGGCTGAACCAAATTAAGTCTGATCTTCCAGGAACTTCCATTCTCCTGGGAATATGAAAAAAAACTATGAAGATAAATAAAAAGTAATTTGAGGAGAGAGACTGAAAGAACACAAAGAGCTGAGATATCCATCCAACCTGGTAAGATTTTGCTTTTTAAGTTTGGGTGCTTGAAGAGGTAAGTCAGCATCAATTATGCAGATGATTCTGTCTCATGGTTCACTTCTTTCTGAGTCTGTTGGGTAGTAAAAAATGACAACCCAAGGATAATTGAAATTCACAATGACGCCCAATGGCCTTTGTAACACCTTGAATCATTGAAGAAAGATTTTGTTATGTTCCTTATAGTCCTGGTGCAAGTAATAAATTAGTTGTATTTTAATGTTTTTGAAATTGGTCATCTGAACCAAAACATTCTATCACTCCGCAAGCCCATTCTCTGACCATCCTGCTCAATGTGACTTTTCAAGGGTTGGCTCATGCACAAGCAACTTCTCCCAGACAACATTGTCAAAGAGTTGACCAAGGAAGCCGAGGTTCTGATCAGAAACAAAATCTGAAGAGGAAGAGACAGTCAAAATTCTGGGGAAGAAAGAAACAAATACTTTGTGTAATACAAGTGTGGTTCCTCTAAATAAGATGCAGATGTGTGGAAGACCATCCATTCTAATCACTGAAACTAACCAGAGGAGCTAGATGGCACAGTATGCATAGAATAGATGTGGAATCAGGAAGCCTTATTTTCCTGAATTCAAAACTGGCCCCAGACATTTACCAGCTGTGTGATCCTGGCCAATATTCTGACTAGTCCCTCTATTCTCTACTATAACATGTTACCTCTTATTGGTTTATCCTCTCTTTTACATCTGAGGAAACTAAGACTTCAAAAAGTTTACATTATTTGCCCAAAGTCACATCCTTTGTTTGTTAGGACTAGAACCCGGATCTCCTGCTGCAAATCCAGTATCAGCATCTTTCCTCATACAGGGCACACTTCCAAAATGCTCGACACAGCTTATTTTCTTAAGTTCATTAGATATGGCACCCATCAAGCTCCACTCAAATCTCTTGAAATGTTCCCTGAATCTGCTCAGCAAACTTAATTCTTCAAAGAGAGTAGAAAAGTAGCCTTTCACTTCAGCTCTGTCCCAATCATTCTAAATTCAGAACAAGAGCTGTCTAAATTCATAACGTTTTATTGCACTTTGAGATCTAACAGGGCTATCAAGGCTTTAAGTAACAAGCAGAAAGCCATCTCTCCAAATGACTTCCCAAGAGACCCATGTGCCTACAAGCACAGGCCATTTTTCCTCTTTGTCTTTTTACTTAAGATTTAAGCTACAGAGAAGAATAAGTGGTCAGACAAGATATATAAAAGTACACTGTGATTTTTTAAAATCTGAATTAAGGAATTAGCTGAGCTGATTCAGGCTGATTCCCATATCTTGGTATAATAGAGTACTGGGCTTGATCTTAGGAAGCTGAGTTCAGATGTTATACCAGGATAAATTATTTAACTTTTCTGAGCCATACTTTTCTCAACTGTAAAATGAGAAGATAGGACCAGACGGTCTCTTCTAATTCTAGATGACCATGTCTTTGTGGTCACAACAGTAGAGCTGTAAAGGATTCTAAGTCATTGACCTTATTTGGACCTCAGTTTTTTCATCTTTAAAGAGTCTGGTTCAATGTCTCCTTTCAGTTCTAACATTTTATTAACTGTCTCTTTTCTCCAAAATCTAGTTTCACTTGTCAGATCATCTTGATGGATCTCACCATGGAACAGATTTATTGTCTATGGTCAAAGCAAAATATGAATGAGACCCACATGGCCTGACAACAATTCCATGTGAGGGAGTAGGTCAATAATGGTAACAGGGATAAGAGAATGAGCCAGCCCAACCAGACCAGAGAGACTAACTTAATATAGAAAAGGAGCAGCAAGTTTATTTGGGGGTTCTGTGGCCTTTTTGTGGAATAAATGTGCCCTCCTTGACCCATCCCTACCTTTTTTTTTCATAGAAAAAAGAAACTTTTAAAATCAGAACTAGCATTCATCGTCAACTATGTGGCAGATGCTGTGCTAAAGTTAAAGGGAATTTAAAAAATTAATGAGCCCAAATTTCTTTTTCCTCATTTAGTTTCAAAGATGAGGGAATTGAGATCCAGAGAGAAGAGTATTTGGCCAAGGTGGAAGAGTTTTGTCAGGATTTTTTTCCCACTATGCCACTGGGATTCTAAAGGCCGATGGCAGGACTGGCTCCATGGAGAGATTTTAAAAAGTGGCCATCTACCTCGCATGATTTCAGTTGGAGACAGTTATGACTTCAGAAGAATAGGGCAAGGAAATATCAATGATTCCCTATGATCCCCTCCCAATAGCCACCTGGTCCCCATAACTTTTATCATTAGAAGTTCTTCCCTTAGAGCAAGGCTCTGCTCCTCCCCGTGGTTATTCTTTCACACAAGGACCAAGAATCTGAGAATAACTTTGGTTGGGTAATGGAGAAGGCAGTAGTTGAATGCTCCAGACTTCTTTAGCTTCAGAACCACTTCCAATCCCTTCATTCATTCAGCATGAAATTGAGTGTCCTTAACATTGGTCAGTCACATATTTTGCCGGTCAAATCTGCTATTCATGGTGCACTTTGTCTGGTCTCTAGCAGGGATCCATGCATCTCCCTCAGGCTAGGGAGCACAGCCAAAAATGCATTGCAGATTCTGATTAAAGACTGGCAAGCTCCCCGCTTTTCAGGAGCAGCTCCCATCAATCAAACTTTGCTAGAGATTGCTTCCAGTACTGCTGCCTTAGGACAGGTCAGACTTAATTCTTCTCAAGTATTTCTTGGTGGGTTTAGGAAGACAGCAATGGTATGGAATGTCAAGCAGACTTCTTCATAGCCTGGAGCACAGAGGCACTTTTTTGAAGGCCAAGGGATATTGATCAAGGATAAAAAGAATAAAGGTTTGGGCTTCTGGGGGATCAGTTTTCTTCCTAAGCAGAGTCATGGAGAAAGAAGGGTATAAAAGAGAAAATACTCATTCTAGCCTAGGATCAGCCACTGGTTGGCTTTGAAAATTGTAGTGAATCACCCTCACTTCTGGGGAGATCATTTCTCTCTTCTGTAAGTGAGAGAGTTGGACTAGGTTATCTTCTCTTCAATGTTTTATGAAAACTAATTCCATTGACTTCCCAATTTTATAGGCACCTGGACACCATTCCAGAGGCATCACATAGGGCATTGATAAGCTAACTTGTCAGGTCCTACATACCTGAAAGGCATGGCAATTTCTTTAGCTGTTTACCCTAAGTCTGGCGTTTAACCACTTCCAATTTTTTTAATGACAAACTATAATGTTATGGAAGTCTTTGAATGAGTAGGTCTTTGTTATTTGTTTCAACAACACTTACAAGGTATGGTCTCCTCAGTGGAATTATGGGGTCATTGGCTATAGCTGTTTTATGACTTTTACACTCTGAATTGTCAGATTGAATTTCAAACCTGTAGAATCGCTTTGGAGAACAATCACCAGTGAATAAATGTATTTCTCTGTCTAATGTCCAACTAGCATCGAGTTTCATTGCTTTCATTACTGATGGGTATGAGGAAGTGCCTCAATGAGGCTACAATTTCATAGAATCTCAGAATTTAAAAGTTGGAAAACATAGCCAAGGTCATCTCTTCCAGCCCATTCCTACAAAAGGTCTTCACTACAGCATTCATGACAAGTAGTCATCCAGTTTCTTCCTGAAAACATCTAGCGACAAAGAAACTACCACACCAATAACAGCCCATTCCATTTTGGGACAGTTCTGATCAGTTGGAAGTTTCTCCTGACATCAGACCTAACTTGGCTCTTTGTAACTTCTATCTATTACTCCTGGTTCCACCCTCTGTGGCCCAAAGAAACAAGTCTAATCTTGCTTCCAAATAACAGTCCTTCAAATAATTAAAGACACCTATCACATCCTCTTTAATCTTTTCCAGAGTAAATATCACCAAGTCCTTAACTGATACTGATATGGACTTGGTTATTAGCAATTTATTAGCAATAATATTAATAATGGCTAACTTTTATGTAGCATTATAAGGTTTGCAAAGGGCTTTAGATATTTTATCTCATTTCATCCTACAAGCCATTGTCAGTCATTTTGACTTGTGTCTCATCACTGAACTCTGATGGTTCTGAATGAAAAAAATGAGACTGCTGAATGCACAACTCTATCTCACTTAAATCCAATTCATTTGCAAGTCAAGACATCACTCTCCTGCTGTCATTGGTCCCCTTATTTGTTGACAAAACCACAATAACCCAATAGAATGGGTTCCATAATCACTCCCACTTTACAGATAAGAAAACAGAGGCTAAAAGAGGCCAATAATTTGCCAGGGTCACATAGCAAGTGTCTGACTCCAAATTTGACCTCATATCTTCATGAGTTCACAATCCGTCTCTCTATTCACTATGATCAAAGGCTAGTTGTTGGAGTTGTTATAGGAAGTTGAAGTTTAAATTCCTAGTTGTTCTCTGAGATATCATCTCATGCTTCTCAGATTGTGTTCAAGAGAATGTGGGAAACATGGAACACTAATGTATTGTTAGTGGAGTTGTGAACTAGTCCAACCATTCTGGAGAGCAATTTAGAATCAAGAGGACATTGTGGGGAAGTAATATCTTCAACTTGGATAATTTAAGAATGTTTAGCCTAGAAAAAAAGTCTCTGGTGGGAGGGACATAACTCAAATAGATTGAAGGGTTAGCATGTGGACAGGAAATTAGATTTGTTCTCTTTGGCTCCATAGAGCAGGTTAAAAGCAAGAGTAGAAGTTTCAGAGAAGAGGAAAAAACAGTTAATAATAGATCTATCCCAAAAAAGAAATGGGCTATGATAGAAGTTAATAAATCTCCTCCCTAGAAGTCTTAAAATGAAGTCTTGGGAGAAGAGAATATTGTAGACAAGATTCTCATTCAGCTATGAATTAGGCGAGATAGTTTCTTTGAATTCTAAGATTTGGCTCTAAATATTTCATTCTAAAGACAAATTTTATTGATTTTGAAATTTTGCCAGTCCTATCTCTGTGGGAGATAGATTTGTCATATTAGCTATAAATTCTCTCCTGATTCAATGAATAAACTCACACCATTTGGTTCTGTATAATATAAAAAAGAGATTCTAAAGCTTTCAGATTATTGTTTAGGAATGAGCAAGAGTAATTGGTTGTTAAGGAAACCTTGGAGAAGGTGGATTTTAGCAGCATTTTAAAGGACTATGGGAATGAAATGACTCCTTAACAATGGTACAGAACTATCCTCTCACAAGTTTCTCTTGTATTCTTCATTGCAGCCAACTGATGTCTTAATGATTCCCCAGACATTATACTGTATCTCCTATCTCTGCGCCTTTGAATTGGCCATCCCACATGGATGGAATCTATTCCCTTTACAGACAATTCATAGTGTTCCTCTCTTCCTTTGAATATGCAAAACAAGAATTACCTTCTGCATGAAGCCTTCCCTAATCTCCATCTCAAAATTACTTGACATTTAACAACTTTCTATATATTTGTGTATACACATACACACACACACACACATGCATATATATTTGAATTTACTCGCTTTATGTCATATGTGTGGATATTTGCTATCTCTTCCATTAAAAGATAATTCCTTTACCAATAAAGATTGTTTATCTATTGTATTTGTATTCCCTATATCTAACATATATAAGGAGTTTAATAAAGACTTATTGATTTATTGAAGTCACTGAGAATTGATGGGCCTTTTTCCCACTTGTAAAAAGAGTATAACAATCACTTTTCTACCTAGCTTTGACAGAATTATGCCAATAGGATAATAGATATAAAGGTGATTTGGAAAGGTGAAAAGTTTGGAAAGAAACTACAAAGTGAGACACAAAAAGAGAAAAGAATGGATGCTAACAGGGAGGGATGGCAGATAGATGGTTCAGATTCACTTAGCAGATTAGCCTTTTTGTTCATTATTTCAAATCAAAAGCATTTCTTTTATTTTTGATGTTCCCCCTGTCCCTCATCCAGACTTCATAGAATCATAGATATAGAGATAGAGATAGTACAGATTTTAGAGGTCATTATGTCCAAAGCTCTCATTTTACAGGTTGGGAAGCTGAGATCCACAGAGGTGATAATTTACCTAAAATGACATATGTGGGATGAAGGAGGAGGAGAAGGAGGAAATAAGAAAGAAGAGGAGAAAGTGGTGGATAGAAAAAGGAGGTGGAGGAAAAAAAGAAGAAGATGGAGGAGGAGAAAAAAAGGAGGAGGAGGAGGAAAAGAAAAAGAAGAAAGAGGAAGAAGAAAAAGAGGAGGAAGAGGAGAAAGAACAACAAGAAAAAGAAAAATAATAAATAGAAATAGAAGTACAACAAGAAGGAGAAAGAGAAGGAGAAGGAGGAAGAGGGGGAGGAGGAAAAAGAGGAAGAAGAGAAGGAGAAGAAGGATTGAAACCCAGATCCATGCATGAAAATTCAGCCTTCTTCTCATGATATCACCCTGCTCTATAAACATTTGGAGTCCAGTTTATAGTGAATATTCTGATGCAGTAGTTCCCAAATTGAGCTCTCAAATCCTTTCAAGGAGTCCCAGAGGTCAAAACTATTTTCATAGTAATATTAAGATATCTAAATTTGTATATAGAAAAATCAATAGAAGTAACCCCTATAAACAAAAACTCTTGGGAGAAGAGAAAACTGGAGGGAAGATCCTGATTAATTTTTAAGAATGTAAAGGGATCCAGGGACCAAAAAATATGAGTGCTGCACTTCTAATCAAAGTTCTCTTGCTTGTCATTCTGATATCTGTCACTAGATGGAAGCAACACACATTTACCCAATCTAGACTAGTGCTCCTTGGACACAGTCTGGGTCAAAGAAACCAGTGGGATCATAGGTTTCAGATTAGAAATCCAGTTTAGACATCATCATCATCAACCAACCCTCCCATTAACCATATGAGGAAACTGAGGCTCAGAAAAATACCCTGTCCCAAGTTATGTGGCAGAGCTGGAATCTGAATGCAGGTCCCCTGTTGCTTGGGGTTGCTAGGATAGAGCAGTAAATAAGGCTTCAGACACTTACTAACTACGCTATCCTCTGCAAGTCACTTAACCCTACTTGCTTCAGTGTCCCCATCTGTTAAATGAGTCAGAGAAGGAAATGGTAAATCATTCTTATATCTTTGCCAAGAAAAACTCAAAAGACGTCCCAAAGACTGAAAAACAACTAAGCAACAACCGATGATATTGAATCCTACATTATACTGTATCCATTGTTGGATCAATGGGCATTTATTAAGCACCTGCTATGTGACAGGAACTGTGTTGGATACCAAGGATACAAAAACAAAAATTAAACAACTTCTGCCATAAAGGAGCTTACAATCTATCCAAAGAGACAAAATATGGGTCTACACACCCATTTTCACTGTATCTATCTTATATGTACATGGCTGTTTGCAAGTTACCTGCCCCATTTCTGCCCCATTAGCCTTTACCACTGACTCAGCTACCCTTTCACTCTGGACCATCATATCCCAGCTTCCTTCTCCCATTGGTGAGTTCTTTCTGGGAGCTGAATTTTGGGAATGGATCCAGGCCAGTCATGTTTCATTTTCCTCCCAGTTGTGCTGAGCATCTTACTCCCCATACCTTGCCACAATTCCCTTACTTGGGCCCCTCTACCCTTTTCAGCTCTCTTTTCTATATCTCTTATTAGAATGTCCTTCTTTTTATGCATTTATATTTCCAGTGCTTAGCACAGTGATTGGCATATAGTAAGTACTTAGAAAATTATTATTGGAAATGATAATACTCTCTCATACACACACACACACACACACACACACACACACACACACACACACACACAAACACACACAATATAGAGTAATTAGGGAGAGTAAAGAAGCAATAATAGTGAACTAGGAAAATTCTCATTTAGAAAGTGGTACCTGAGCTGAACTGAAGGAGAAGAGAGATTCTAAAAGGAGAGATAATGAGTGAAGGCATTCTAGACAGGGAAGATGGCCTGAGCATTGGCACAGGAGTGGGAGATGGCTAATTTGATTGACCCCTCAGTGGGTAAAAGGGAATAATCTAGCTACTAATAATACTAAAAATAGAGGTTAAGGTCAGCTTGTGAAGGGCTTAAAGTCCAGGTTCTTAACCTTAAAAAGGAACGAAAGTATCCAAAGGCTACAAACTAACAGGACAATCACATACAGGGGCAAGGGGACATTAGGAAATAGGATTGTTCTTAGTCTGGTGTATTCAATCAGGAAAGTCTTTGAAGAAGAGCTAAGCTTTGAAAAGAATTTTCTGTTCCATCAAGGTGCAGCTATGAAGGAAAGAAAGCCAGAAGAAACAAAGGCCAGAAAATAAATCCATCCAGTAAGGGAATGATAAAAAGGCTTTTCCAAAAAGTAGACAAGATGAAATTCAGTAGTTCATGACTCTTATCAATAAATGCCCAATCACAGATCACATTTCATCCAGGACCTGGCTCCTGAGGTCTCTCTCTACCTCATGGGCTTGCTGCCGAGAAGCCAAGCTAGGTCAGTGGCCAGTGAATCTAGATTCAAGGCCCAGTGAAGAATGTCCTCACAATGCCTTATAGCAATGAACATTTCCCAGAAGGGCAAGGGATTGGACTACTGGATTAGAGAGCAGAGTAGAATCTACTATGGCCAGGTTCATGTTACTTGTGTCTTGAAGCATTAAACAGGACTCAAAAGGCCTGAGTCCTAACCTGCTTCCTACTCTCTGACCCTCATCTTCATCTCCCTTCCTCAGCTCCTTTCACATATCTTCTTCTGTTAGGATGTAAGCTCCTTGAGAGCAAGGGCTTATCTTGAAAGCTTGGATTTTGAAGCTCCCTTCTATCCCCCAGGACATTGCCTAGCATGCAATAAATGCTTACTAAATGCTCATTTCTTCTATCTTTCTAGTCACAACTCAGTCAATGACAGCATGTAAAATCCCCCCCCAAAAAAAAGTTGCTTTACCTCTCTGAACTTCATTATTATCATCCTCCAAATGGAATAAGAAAACTGGCCCTTCATGAGAAGACTGTTGTGGAAATCATATAAAAACTCATCAAAAAAACATCTCCAACTGAAAATTGAGTGAATGCCTTTCAGTTGGGGAATAGCTGAATTAAGTTATGGCATATGAATGTAATGGATTATTGTTATTCTATAAGAAACAACAAGCAGGATAATTTCAGAAAAGCCTGGAAAGACTTATATAAATTTATACTGAGTGAAATGAGCAGAACCAGGAGAATATTATACATGGCAACAACAAGATCAAGTGATGATCAACTGTAATGGACTTAGCTCTTCTCAGAAATGCTGTAATCCAAGACAATTCCAATTAGTTTTGTATGGAAAGAGCTAGCTGTATCCAGAGAGAAAAAACTATGGATACTGAATGTGGATCACAGCATAATATTTTCACCTTTTTGTTGTTTATTGTTTATTTGCTTGGTATTTTTTCTTTCGATCTGATTTTTCATGAGGTGCATGACCAATATGGAAATATGTTTAGAAGACTTGCACATGATTGAGATGTATTGGATCACTTTCTGTCTTGTGAAAGGAGAAGGGAGGGAGAGAGAGAGAGATTTGGAACACAAGGTTTTGCAAAGGTGAATAAATCTTTGCAGGTGTTTGGGGGACATGGCATAAGGCCTGTTGTAATAATATCAAAGGGAGAGAAAAGCCAAAGCAAAAAGTTCTGAATTAATAAAAATAATTCCTATGTTTTGTCTTGGTAGCTGGTAGGTTAGAAAATCAAGTTATCAATATTATTAAACACCCATTGTGTACCAGGCACTGTGCTAAGCACTAAAGGTACAAAGAAAGGCAAAAGACAGTCTCTGACCTCAGAAGTCTTGAAGTCGAATGGGTCTCAGTTTCTCCATCTATAAATGAGTAAAGTAGAATTGTTATCTGGATCATATCTAGAATTATATCTGAGTTTGGATTCAGAGCCCCGAGAATTCAGATCCTGGCTTTGCTACTCATTATCTGTGTGATCATGAACTAATCACTCAATCTCATCTGTGATATAAGAAAATTGGGCAAGATGATTACCAAATACTCTTTTATCATTTAACATCCCATGACTTGATATTGGTAGAGGGATATGTAAATCTCTGCACCTTGAGAACTTTTCTGAATTTTAGTAGTATCATCCACATGGAATCCTTAATAATAACCTTACAGTCTTACACAGACTCTCTATATGTCGAGTTCCCTTTTAAAAGGTGCCTACATTTTCACAATGACCAATATTTTTTGGGAAAGTAAAAAGATAAGCCATCAGATAAATCTTTTTGGAAAAAGAAAGTAAGAAGTCTTCAAATGGTTTTTTTAAAAAAATAGTAGGAGATCTTGGTTTTACATTTTCTCCTCTACAATTTATCCTCCTCAGGTCTTTTCTGGGATCATGAACGATGTCTTTTCAATGCATCCTCCACATGACTACTAAACAGCATTTTTAAATTACAAATCTGACTGTGTTTTTCCCCCTTGCTCAAAAACCTTATCAATTCTATGATCAAATATTAAAGCCCAAGGTTTAAATGTCAAGCCCTTCACAATCTGACTCCATTCTGTCTTTCCAGTCTTATTTCATGTTCTGCATTACAACCAAACTGGACTATTTTCTATTAACCAAACTCAACAAATTATCTGCCTCCATAATGTTACACGAGCTTTGTCCCATGCATGGAATGTACCCCTTCCTCCTCTCACACTCTCAGAGTTCTTCTTTTTTTATTAAAGATTTTATTTTCAAAACATGTGCATGGATACTTTTTAACATTCACCCTTGCAAAACCTTGTGTTCCAAATGTTCTTCCCCTTTCCCCCATCCCTTCCCCTAGACAGCAAGTAATTCAATATGTGTTAAACATGTGCAATTCTCCTATACATATTTCTACAATTATGGAGCTACCCAAGAAAAATCAGATCAAAAAGGTTTTCAAAAAAGAGAAAGAAAAAATGCAAACAAACAACAACAAAAAGATTGAAAATACTATGTTGTGATCCACACTGCCCATAGTCCTCTCTCTGGTTCTCACAGTTCTTCAATGCTCAGTTCCTCCATGAAGCTTCATCTGAATTTCCCTGCTTCTTAGTGATCTTATTTTTTACTTATTTATCTGTAAATCTTCCAGTAGAAAAATAATCTCCTTGAAAACAGGGATTGGTTCATATTTATCTTAGAATACCTACTCCCTAAAGCTGTTCCTTTGCATATAATAGGCAATTTAAACATGTTAGATTAAACTGAACAGCAATAAAATAAACTACAAAAATATTGTTAAAATATTCCCCTGATGAAGAAATTATAAGAATGGAAAGATAGGTAGAATCTAGGTAAAATTAAGTCAACAATTACTTAAGCATGGATTACATGCCAGCCTCTGTGTGTATTGGGAATACAAAGAAGGCCAAATGGCAGTTCGTATCCCAAAAAATTATCTTCTGCACAAGGTGAATATATGAATTATTACTTTAGATTTGAATAATAAAGGAATTAACCAAAATACCACAAGTAGGGAAACTGAAGGAAGTTCTTAAGGTAAGATATTTTCTTGGTTATGGAGTCAGGACAGAGTTGAGAGTATTGTTACACACTTTCTGTGTTAACAGGGGCATTTGTGAAATAATTCATAAAGGTTCAATTAAGAAGGCCTTTAAGTTCCCTTCAAGCTACAAAGTTTTATGGTTTTTTTGATCAGTCACTTGCTTGATTTCTTTCAACAAACCTGTTGGCCAATAATTTTGACCTACCAGAAAAATAGTCTCTACCTGATAGCTCCTAGGATGTCTAAAAGGCCATAATTCTGTAACCTAATCAGACCAAATACCCATGAAACACTAGTACTAAAATTATGTGATCCTAAACCATCTGAGAGGTGTGGGAAAGAGGGACAGAGAATGTCTCCTTGGTAGAATTCTATTGAGAGAATTACACAGAAGGGACAGTATCATACCAGGCATAATCTATTTTTACAGTTTCCCCAAAGCATTCAATTCAATACAGTTTAACAAACATTTAATAAGTGCCTATTGTATATAAGGCCTTGTGCCAGATCCTAGGGACACAAAAATAGAAAGGAAACCCCTCTGACCTCATAGAGCTTATTTGGTATAAGAATTGTGGCAGCAAGGTATTGCAAGAGATAAAACAATGGACTTGCACTCAGAAAGATCAGAATTCAAGTCCTGATTCAGGCAAATACAAGCTGTGATCCCGTGTTCCTGTGGTATTATTGAAACAATATGGGATTGAGAGACAAGAGTCTTTAGCTGAAAGGGACTTCAGCTATCATATAACAACGCACAAGTCAATCAAATAATCTGGGCAAAAGTGTTTAAAAAAATAAAAACAGCTTTAAAATGCAAAAGTTTCTGTTGTTTAGAAATCCAATAATAATAACAGACACCTAAAAAGAGAAAACATAGCCCATCATTGCCATGATAGAATGCAATCATAACTTGAGAGCTAGAGAAGCTGTTAAATACAAACCCTTCATTTTACTCATGAGGAAACTCAGGCTTGAAGTTAAATGTCTTGTCCAGGATCACACAGAAAGTAAATATCTGAAATGAAATTTGGCTTCAGCCCTTCCTAAATCCAGCACTTTATTTACAGATTTACTAAGCTGCCCTCCACCCCAAGTAGGTCTAGAACCAGGAAAAATTGTGATAGAATAATAAATATAGGTATGTGTATATATGTGTATACATACATAATTATAACAAAATAATGGGCTCCTAGATGACTTAGTGGATAGAATGCTGGAACTGAAGTCAGCAAGACTTGAGTTCCAGCTTTATTTACTTACTAGTTGTGTGACCCTGGGCAATTCACTTAACCCCATTTGCCTCAGTTTCCTCATCTGCCAAAGAAATGGCAAACCCTCCAGTATCTTTTCTGAGAAAACCCCAAGTGGAGTTATAAAGAGACAAATATAATTGAAAAACATCTAAAAAACAAACATCAAAAACAAAAATTAATAATAGTACACAACAGTTAGCATATACACATAGATTTAAGGTTTGCAAGCATTTGACAAATATTGTCTCATGTGATCTTCATAAGGACCCTATGAGGGAGGTGCTATTATTCTCATCCATTTTACAGTTAAGAAACTGAGGTATCAAGGTAACAAAAGTCTGAGGTCAGATTTGAACTGAAGTTTTCCTGATTCCCCAGCTCCACAGGCCACGGATGAGCATATAAGGCAATGTTAGTTGACTTGAACTGAATTAAATGTTGCTGGGAAAAATAACTAACTTTTGGTTTAATATTGTCCATTTTGTCTTCTTTTTCCAGGGTAAGGGTCATTATTTAGGAAGGTAGTTACTGATGAATATCTGATTTCAAAGGCTTCATGCTTTTTTCTCCTCTTCTAGACTGATCTTCCTTATATATAGAATTGGTCAGTGGCTCCTTATTGTTCACAGATTCAAAATAAAACACCAAAACAGAAACATTGAGGTATTATCTCCAGAAAGCCTCTGTCATCTGGGAATAAGCTATGAGGGATTATCCATTCCTCTTACTACTCAAATTCTGGGAGAATTGGATCATTTGTCAAACAGTTCTAAAAGACTACTATCTCTTTACTTATGTAATTGACCTCAGAAAATAATGAAGTACAATGCAAAGAGGGCTGTCTTTAAAGTCAGACTCTCTTGACTTTGAATTCTCCTTAGCAATGTGACTTTGTACAACTTAATTATTTGTTTTTCCCATCTGTACATAGAATGGGATGGGCTAGATAATCTTCAATGATTCTTTTAGCTTTGACACAGGGTTTAGAGTGCCAGACTTGGAGTCAAAGACCTGAGATCAAATTCAGCCTCAGACACTTATTAGCTAAGTGACTTTGAGCAAGTCCCTTAACCCAGTTTGCCTCAGTTCCTCATCTGTAAATGGAGCAGGAGAAGGAAATGGCAAACTACATCAATATCTTTGCAAGAAAACCCCAATTAGGTTCATGAAGAGTCAGACGTGACTAAACAACTGAACAACCAAGCTCTAATTTGATTAATTAATGAAACTACCCATTACTTCCATCTTATATAACCAATGTTCCCATTCTGTTCTGCCATTTGGATTCCCTAGGCCTCAGAGCTATATCCAGCTGCCATGTACTCATATGGCCCATACCACAAAGGCAAGCCATTATTTAAAGAATTTCCCAGCCTTTTGTAAGAGAATAGGCAAAATAGTACCCTTCTTTGTCTATTATAAGGATGAAAGGTCATTCCCAGATTCATCAATCCAAGTTATATTTGATAAAGATGCATTAAATATATACTAAGAGCATAATATGCTTCCATAAGAGGAAGGTCTTGGACTCATATTATTGACAGTCTAATAGGGGTATATGATGCAGCAGAGATGTTGAGCATGAAGCTCCTGAGTGAATAAAATATAATTCCGAAATATTTAGCAAAATAAAAATACAATAACAATTTTCAATATTTAGTTCTCTCTACCAGGAGTGAAGATTCAGTGGTCTTTGAGGTCTACAGTTCTATATGAGTTTGACAACCACTGCAATCCACACAAAGAAAACTCTCATACATGACAATACATGTATCTCATTTCTTTTAGTGGGAGGGGACAGTGGAAGGCTGTCCTTTTTTTAGTTTAGAAACCTTTCTTTGTTTATAACAGCTGGAATTCTGGCAGAAACAAGAAAGAAAGGAAGAAATCAGAAGGAGAAAAAAAATTACCAAGCTATGCCCTGACTTTATTTGACTTAAGATATTCCCCAGGTACTGAGCAATCCATTCCAGCTAGGCTGCTGAATATAATGTCCTTTCGTGTGCAGATTGAATCCTAGAGCCAAATGATTTTAGTACAAATAACGCTTCTGATGTTCCCAACACTCAGCCACCAGCAGGGCAATGAATTTGTCAGGCATTGTAAATTAAAGGCTCATAAAGTTACCTGATTGCCTACACCAAGAGCCACATTCCCCCTTTTCAAACTGTGTACTGGGATGTTAGAATGAGAAATCATTCTCTGAGAGCAACTTTTCATAACTCGGATAGAAAGTTTTTTTGAAAGATGTGTCTTTTTCCTTAATAAGTGATCCACTGAGAGTCTGAAATTTGGGTTCCATTTATGTTCAAAGAATCTGTATTTTTTATTTATCTTCTCATGTAAGGGATTATAGAGAGGAAGCAGGGGAAAATGAAAGGATAGAGTGCAAGGTTTAGCAGCAGAAAGATACAACTCCTGCCTTTTTAGACTCACTAGATGTGGGATTTGGGGTTAAGTTACTTAAACCTAAGTGATATCCCTAGGATTGACTACTAACTCAGAAGCCTATAGCTCCATAATAAATATTTAAGAGGGGACAGCTAGATGGCTGTGGATAGAGAACTGGCCTTGAAGTCAGGAGGATTTGAGTTCAAATAGTTTCTAGCTATGTGACCCTAGGCAATTCACTTAACCCCAATTGCCTAAAAAAAAAAAAAAATCAAACAAATTGTCTTTTTTGCTATTCACCCATTTCCACAAGAGCTATTATCTTTTATTCATTTATTCACCAATTACATTATTTTCTAATCCAATTTTTCTGAGTACTTCGGCTCAGATTATAGTTTTTTCACTTACTATTTATGTCACCGTAGAAAATTTATGGGCTTCTGTTTTTTCATCTATAAAGCTGGAGGAAGAGGAAGAGATGTGTATTAAATGGCCTTTAAAATCCCAAAGCTATCATACATATACCAAGAAACTAACATATTCAGAGCCCATATGAGATGCAATGACATGCTACCTAGCCCCTGTCTCTAAGGAGCATTTATTTGGTTGAGTTGAAAAAGACAAAAAATCACTTTGGAGGAGTGGGGAGTATGGATCAGGAAAGCCAATGAAGAAGTGAACTTTGCATGATGGATGGGACCACACTTCAATAATACTTGACAGTTTTCAAAGACTTTAATATCCATTATCTCATTTGCCCTTAACTGGAAAGGAAGCATAATATTCTGCTTCCAGAAAGAACTCTGGTTCTACATCCCATACCTGTGTGACCTTATGAAGGTCACCTAAGAGTTTCCTAATCTGTAAAATTAGAGAATTTGACTAAAGAGCCTCCAAGATCTTTTTCCAAATCTAAACCTTTGAATCTTATCTTCATTATATAGAAGAAGCATAGATTATTTTCATTCTATTAGTTTAATTGTACAGTATCATGGCCAATGTGTCCTAGAGCATTAATGGAATAATAGGAATCATACCTCCTGGCTCCTTCCTAGTTCACTGCCCTCTTACACCTTTGCAAACACTGTCTTTTGATATAGGCAAAGAGGCAGAGAAAGTTGAACACAGAATCAAGAAGAGATAAGCCCCAATCCTGTCTCAGAAACCTGCCCAGACTGAGCAAGTTGTTTAACTCCTCTGAGCCTCAGTTTCCAGATCTGTCAAATGGGTATAATAAGACTAACCTAATTCACAGAGTTATGAAGAGGATCAAATGAAGTACTATGCATTTTTTGGAAACATTAAAAGAGTGCATCCTAGGCAGGAGTCACAGAATGAACAAAGGCAAAAAAAAACAGAAAAACCTAAGACATGTTAGAAGAATGGTGAATAAGCCTTCCTATTTGGAGACCAGAGATCAGGTCATGTGAAAGAACAAAACTTCACAAGGCTGGAGCACTAACCAAGTGTTCCATTTCCTCATGTTCATTTCTCTTTTCAGTTTTCAAAAACAAAAAACAAGCTATTTATAATTCTTTCCTTTTCTCTACTGATCCTGACAACACGTGAGCTAGAAGCCTCTGCTAAATCTTTATAACACCCTGTGGAGCAGGCAGGAACTCGGACAGCAGCTTGCTTCTTCTTGGTAATGGATGAATAGTGGGAAGCAAACAAATAGCAACCAAAAGAAAGAGATTTCTGGTATGTTTTCTGGCCTTGAGTGAATTCTAAGGTCCCCCTGAGTATTAGGAGCCTAAGAGCAAGTGATTGAACTATAACATCTCTGAGACCTTCTCTTGGCTTGACCCTATGAACTTCCTTTGGACACACACCAGGAGCTCAAAGAGACACAAACTTGTCTGTTTGTTTTCAAGACCCCACTCTCAATGGTCCAGGGAGAGGAGGGAAGTGTTTAGCTATCCAACCCTTGGCAATCCTGGGAAATCAGCTTCGTTTTTTTTTTCTCAGAACAAAAAATGAAACTAAGGAGTGAACAAGATAAAGAGTTGTTGGCGTGCAATATTTGGAAAAGAAGGAGAAACAGAAGCAATGCTTTTTAAAAAGGCCTTGTTTTTTGAACACATCTTTTTTTAGCCAAAATGGTCACTCTCCATGGTACTGAGGTATTCCTTCTGTGATAATTGAAGACTTAAAGGGCATTACATAAGACATTACAGCTCACCTAGAACATCTTTTCAAACCTAATGATGTAGAATTCTCTGCTGAGTGGCCTTTAGGATTATGAAATTAGAAAGAGAAATGATCTCAAAGATGATCTACTTTAGCTTTTACATTTTACAAATGGGAAATTGAGGTTATCAGGTTAAGTGATGGGCCCAAGGTAGGAAAAAGCTGAGCTAAAATTTTAATCAGGTCCTCCTGACCCCCAATTACAGGTAGGTAAGTAGGAAGGAAGGAAGGAAGGAAGGAAGGAAGGAAGGAAGAGAGAGAGAGAGAGTTACAAAGTATTAAACTTATATGGCTTCAAATGATTAGTTTCTAACAATTCTTTCTCTCACCCTGGCCATCCATAGGACTTCACACCTTCACTGAGTCTGGAAAAACTCAATACCTCAAGTGAAGTGCTATTTATCTTTCCTGTATTCCCAAATTATACACCACCAATGACAAGAAGAACCATCATGGGGATCTCAAAGCACTTTGGATTTGCTAATGAGAAAAGAACTAGATCATAGGATCCATGAATCTAGAACTGAAAGGGACCTAATAATCCATCTAGTTTAATATATACATTTTATGAATGAGAACATTGAGACTGTGTAAGGTTAAGGGATTTTTCCAGAGGCATGAGGTGGTAAGTAGTAAAGAGAAGGTTTAAATCCATGTCCTTTTTACAGTAGCATGCTGCTTCCTTTGGCAAGTTATTTAATCTCTCCCAGACTCAGTTTCTTCATCCTATGAAAAGTTGGATTAAATGATCTGAGCTTTCCTCAAGCTCATGATCTATGATTCTTTGTAGAAATGTATTAAATGGTAACAAGTCACATAACTAGCTAGGAGGACTCAGTTCTGTTGACTCCTAGTCTGGTGCTTTCTCTGCTAGAGCACCCTGACTTTTAGAATGCCTGGCATTCCTCCTTTTAAGATTCATCAATTTACTCAACTATGGAACTCCTGCCATATGGCTTTAACATCTTGACTTGTTACTAAGTGGGTGAAAATTGTCTAGCCCATTGCATCTAGCTGGCCACAGTCCATGTCCTAGACAGCTGATCATCCAGGTCATTTCACCATCTGTTTTCCTTCCTCCACCTTTGCTTTCCATCTATTTTCCTTGTCATAGAAATTAAGTTAATAGCACCATTGCTTTTGGAAAGAACCTTTTGAATGACTGCCCTATAGATTAATTGAATATTGCTGTTACTCTCCATACCAAACCTCTCTTCCTTGGCCACAACTCCTCTGCATTTTTGATCTCCCTTATTACAATATGTTTTTTTGAAGGTGAGCATTTTTTATATTTTAAGTCCATTTTAACCCAGTATCTTACACATAGAAAGCTCTTAAAATGCTTTTTTCATTCATTCTTTGTATATTCTGAAACCTTTGGCAGTCTGGTGAAACTTATGGACTCCTTTCTCAGAATACTACATTTAAATGAATAATATAAAATGCACAGAATTACAAAGAAATATATTGAAATACAATTAGCAAAACAAATTGAGTTCATAGATCCTAGTTTAAAAAACTCCTACTTTAGAGTCTAAGAAGTGTCCCATAAAAGGTATAATACCCTAAGCTGTTATTAGCTAACACTTTTCTTAGTGATGATGGACAGTTCATTAAGAACAAGACCCTCCTGGAAAATGAACCAAAGTCTAAGCTATAGCCTTGGAGGGAGCCAGGAAATAGGACAAACACACTGAAAATAGATATAGAAGCCAAAGACAGACTTCAAAATTTTCCACCACCCCAAATGAAATTAAACTTGGAAACAATACAACATCAGTTCAGCCTCCTGCAGGAGGAAAAGAGACATGAAGGATGGGCAAAAAAGCCTATCCTGGCTTAATTAAAAATGGTACATGGGATAAAGGCACTACTCTGGGGATTACTAATAGCCTTGTGAGCTGACATTTTCCCTTTGGGTTGTTACTGACCTGATGCCATGATTGCTAATGGAAGACATTCGTCACAATGGGTAGAAGATCTTGACATAGGCCATGACTCCAAGTACTTGGAAACCCAGAACAACCTTCCTAGGAGTGGTATCTATGGACAACGGGGAGGAGAAATTGTACAGGGCCAGGTAGGAGGTCAGTCTCAGCTCAGTTGCCATAAGGAGCTTTAGCCTAGAGCTGAGAGCTCAAGACCTTCCCGGAAACACTAACATCCTCCATCAGTGTCACTAACACACACACACACACACACACACACACACACACACACACACACACACACAGAAAAAAAGCACAATGAACTTTTCAGTGCTATTTTCAAATGGTCCTAAGATCTCTGTCTCACTGCCAGAGGAGAGCAAGAGGATTCTGGGAATTCCACATAATACTATTAGCCAAAACAAAGGGAATTCAGCCTAAAGTGTGAATTCATCATGTCCAAAGAGTTTAGTTACTAACATACCTACAAGCCTTAGTTGTACTATAATGTGAGGGAAGTACTATAAAATGAACTTTTTAAAGTGATTAAAAAAACACTATGTTCTTTCTGTCCAATTCTGTTTTAAAATGTTCAGTGTGAGAATGATAGAGAGAGGAAAGTTATTTTCGAGAAAGAAAAAGTCTGTGTCAAAATCAGGATCATGTTTCACTTACACGTTCACTTAGTTCACATCTAGAACTGTATTTGAGTAAAGTGGATATATCCCCACTTCAGTCATAGAACCAGAGTTTCATAATTGGAAAAGACTGTAGAAGCCATCCTAATCAGCTCCCTCTTTTAGCAGATAAGGAAACTGAGGCTCAAGGAAATAGGTTCATTTATTCAAGATCCCAGGTTTGTGAATGGTTTGGAACCCAGGACTTCCTAAATAGCCCTTTATCTACCACAATTTGCTATCACCAGTAACAGAAGCCTCACTTACTCTTTCTATGATGACTTCATGCTAGTCCATCTTCCCTTCTAAGAGTATAATAGTGGCGATGACTGAGTTACATTGTACACTTATATGAGACTTTTCAGATTTATGTTTCACTTCTTTCCTGTTCTACCTTCATGGCCCTCTGCACTTCAAATTCATCAAAATGTAAATTGTGCCATGAGTCCTAGGGTCCCCAAGCATGGAGAGATTGATGTTGATGCCCTGGGGTCTATAAGATTATTGGAGACACATGAATGGTGTCTGTTTTGAAAGTCAATTTTCTCTTTCTAATATAGTCAAGGACACACAGTTCATTTGTAATAATTTGTATTTCACCAATTTCCTTGATCTTATGCTTGTCGGCATAGAACAAGCCTTATCTAGATTTTTCATCTCAGATGGTCTCCGTGTTCTTCTTTTTATTAGCACTTCATAGCTTCTGGAAAAATCACAACAAGGAATATGTCAACAGTATTTCTAGTCTCTTTTACTGTGGACACATTTGAAAAGTGTCAGCAGCTTCCAATTTCCCATTCCAGAGAGGCATCAGCCTGGGAAATGAAACTAAATATTTCCTAAGATCTTCCCCAGAAAGCTTTTTCCCACAGAAACTGAATGTCTACCTCTAATTCCAGAATATTTCATGACTCAGTTACAGAAAGTTGGATCCCAAATTGGGCATCTGTTGGCCGCTGGGGCCACTGCCTTCATTATCTAAATGGGCTGGCAGATGAAGCCAAAATTGCCAAAAGGCACCAAGTCCCAGGAAGAGGCAAAGCATAGAATTGGGAGATAGGTCAGAGTGTAGAGATGAGATATCTGGAAGGAATGAGTTAGCATCCTAAAGCTAGGAAAAGGGGGGAGTCAGAAGGTAACAGAAGCAATTTTATTCATCTTTAGCATTTCCATCAAGACATAAAAAAGCAATAGATTTGCAATCAGAATGGTTTAATTTTTCCTGACTGTTCAATACTGACTCTGCTCTCTAAACCTCCTCTATAAAAGAGAAGGTAGAGCTGAGATCTAGTACTATTCAGGTGTGTCCAGGAAGCTTCTTCAGTTTCCTTGTCTAGTGCTTATAAACATGCCCATTTTTTCCTCTTTCCTGAAAAAAAAAAAAATTTCACTTGATCCATACATCATGGCTAACTATCATCCCTTACCTTTTCTGCCCTTTGTGGTGAAACTCTTCAAAAAGATAATCTGTACCTTCACTTCTCCTCTCACTCTTTTTATCCCTTGCAATCTTGCTTCCTACTTGATTGTTGCAGCAAATCTGCTCCCTCCCAAGTTACTAATGATATCTGCGTTGCCAAATCCAATGGCCTCAACCTTCTTAACCCCTTTGCAGCCATCGATATCGCTCTCTCCTCTTGAAATACCACTCTCTCCTGGTTCTCCTCCTTCCTATCTGACCATTCCTTCTCTGTCTCCTTTGCTTAATCTTCCTCCAGAAGATCTTTAATTGAAGATATCCCTCAGGGTTCTGTCCCAGACCTTCTTCTCCTCTCCTTCTACATTACTTCCCTTGGTGATCTCATCAATTCCCACAGTTTTAATTACCATCATTATGCTCCTGATTCTCAAATCTAGCTTTCATGTTCCAATCTCTCTAGTGACCTCCAATCTTGCATTTCCAATTGCCTTTCAGATATCTCAAACTGGATATCAAATAAATATCTTAAATTTAATAAATCCAAGACAGAATTCATTATCTATCTCCCTCAATTCCCCCCTCCCCATTACTGTAGAAGCCATATCATCTTCCAGTTCTCCAAGTTTACAACCTAAGAGTCCTCCTGGATTCCTCATTATCTCTCACCTCACTATATCCAAGTTGTGTTCAAAATTTCACCTTTACAACATCTCTTGAATATCCTCCTTCTCTTTTCTGCCATTGCCACTAGTCTAGTGCAAGCCCTCATCACTCCATGCCTTGATTATTGCAATAGCCTGCTGGTGAGTCAACTTGTCTTAAGTCTCTCTCAACTCCAACACATCTTCTATTCAGCACTAGAGTAACTTTCTTAAAAGGCGGAGCTTATAATGTCAAACATATCTTCCTACTCAATAAGCTCCAATAGCTCCCTATTACCTCTAGGAGCAAATGCAAGGTGTTCTGTTTGACATTCAAAGCTCTTCACAATCTAGCCCTACTTTTATTTTTCCTTCTTTTTACACCTTACTCCCTGCTACATACTTTTCAATCCAGTGGTAACAGACTCCTCCCTGTCCCATGAACACATCATCTCTTGACCCTAGGCATTTTCTTTGGCTATGCACTATGCATGGAATGCTCTCCCTCCTCCACTCGAACTCCTGACCTCTCTGGCTTCCTTCCCAACTAAAATCCTACTTTCTATGGGAAGCCTTTTTCAATCTCTTAATTCTAGTCTTTACACTCTTTTAATTATTTCCTATTTATCATATATGTGACTAATTTTGTTTATATGTTGTCCCCCCACTAGACTGTAAGCTCTTTGAGGACATGAACTATCTTTTGTGCTTTGTTTTGTTTTGTTTTTTTCCTATCCCCAGTGCTTAGCACAATGCCTGGCATATAGTAGGCTCATAATAAGTGTTTGTTGATTGATGTTGTCAAAAATTTAGAGCTGGAAAGACTTTTTAATTCAACTCTTTTATTTTACAGATAAGTTAACAAAGACCCAGAGGAGGAATCTGTCCAGAGTCACGGGTAAGTAAGTATCAGAGCTGGGATTTGAAGCTAAAGTCTCTGAGCCCAAATGCAACATTCTTTCCGTTGAACCACACTGTCTCCTGGCAAAGATTAGACTAAGCCAAGAGCTTTAGCCTTTTTGTGTCAGCTTCTGAACCCCATGACAGAACAGTGTTTTTAAATATATATAGCAGGATTATATATATATATATATATATATATATATATATATATATATATATATATATATATATGTATGTATGTATATATACATGATTACAATATATAGGATTATAAATGATGCAATATTTAAATATATCAAGATATTAAAATTAAAATATCTAAATATTAAAACTATATTGAAATAGTTCTTTTAAATAAATAAATTCACAAACATAAAATTAAGAACCCCCAGACTAGAAGCTTTCTTCATCCCTTCAACTTCCAATATTCTATTCAATAGTCTATAATCCTACAGTAGGATATAGAAACCGCATTCCAAATCTCCTTCTACTTAGAATACTTGAGCTCTTTTCTTTTTCTGTACAATTGAAAAACCATTCTAATCATCCTCTTCTCTGGGATTCTCATTTGACTCACTGCAAATACAGAAACTAAAATTCATGGCCATAGACTGAGAATGAGACATATTATCTGAACTCTTCCTAACCCAGCACCACTATAAACAAACAGAATCAGGGCACTAGAATGGGATGGGGATGGGGATGAAGAGGTGTTTGGGGATCGCATGATTTATAGCACCTGAGTGATGAGTAGGTGCTCTCTTTGACTTTGCCAAGATCAGAAGAATAATTCCCTTGTTTTCACCATAATCTTCACTATATTAAGTCACTGTGCTTAACAGAAGAAACACATTTTGTTTCCTTAGTTGTATTTTTTTTCTCAGTGATATCCACCAAAAATATACACCATACCCAACTGTTTCTGATCAGAGTGGAATTTGCTTGTCTGAGACCCCAGGGTATGTGCCAGTCCTTGGGGGACACATCTCCTGGGCCTGTGTAGTCATATGCTAGACTATGACCCCATGTGTGTGAATAGAAAATAAGCATAGACTATTTCAATTTCTATTCTTTCATAATCTTTTAGTGAAGAATAAACAGGTATCTCTATTTATTAATAAATAAACAAGTTTTTATTATGTGCCAGATACTATGCTAAGTGGCTGAGGATGTCAAGAAAGTTTAAAAAAAAATAGAATAGTTCCTCCTCTCAAGAAAGCCTAATTGGACATTTTATGGCTGTCTCCAAGCTTTCTTTCCAAATGTATTACGTCCTCTCATACTGTCTGTTCCAGACAAATGAGTCCACTTGATGCTCTCCACAGAGAAAACAGGTGTCATCTCTCATTTCTTTGTGTACAAAAGCATTTCTTTGCTTTTGTACACACTGTCTTCCTTGTTTGGAGATGAGGGAGCAGGCAGAGGGGATGATCAAAGGATCAATTGCAGAGTTCATGAAATTGGTCCCATTTTCCAGTGATCAATCCTTCTTACAACTTAAATGCTCTTCTTCCTCTCCACCTCTTAGAAACCTCTATTTCCCTTTAAAGAGCAGATTAAGTGATACCTCCTATAAGGGACCTTTCTTACTCCTCCAGTTATTAATGCTTCTGTTTTCTTCCATTAAAAATTAATTTATATTTATTTCATGAAGTGTTAAAATTTACTTATCTGTAAACATGTAGAATGTAAGTGTTTTGAGGACAGATTGCAGTTTTAAATCATGCTATCTCCAGTACCTAGCACAGAGCCTGACACATAATAAGCACTTAATAAATTCTCATTATATTGAATTGAATTGGAACTATTTTAATTGGTATTTTATACTCATTACATGCTACATATATTTGTATCCTATTTCTATATAGACTTGATAAGGCTCTTAAAGTTTGACAGGATGGGTCCCTCTATGAGTTCAGGAACATGACATGTGGACAGAAAGTATCAGTACAGCTCACTCACTGGCCTGCAAACATTTCTCAAGAAAGGATTTTCTCACGGTCTCCAGAGCATGCTTTTGTAATTATATCTCACCCAAGGTCAAATTCATGCTTGAATTAACAGTCATTCATAGACTCTCATTTGCCCCTAATACACAAGTATGAAAAGTTGAGAGGGGCTAGAAAGAGCAAAAAATTAGTTCTTCTGGTAACAGGAGAACAAGAGTTGGGGCTTTTCTCTTGGGACAATTTTCTCCCCGGAAGAGTGATTATTTGGTTTGGCTCTCTACCTTTGAGCAGCTACATCAGCCAATCAGACCCCAGGGAAGGATAATTTCATGATTTATCCTTAGTTGCACCAGTTATTCTCTAGCCCACATCCATAACAGAGATGCTTACAATGATCTGACCATTTCACACGCTTATCACCCCAACTGAGTAAACTCTAAAAGCTCCTTATTACTTCCAGAATCAAATATAAAATACTCTATTTAGTATTAAAATCTCTTGACAACCTGACTTTTCCTACTCTTCCTACTTTTCCAGTCTTCTTAAACTTTAACCCCCTTCACATTCTCTGCAATCCACTGACCCTGATCTCTTTCCTGTTCCATTCCTCCCCCAGGACCCTCTAGCTCCCTAGTCTATGTCTTTTCATTGGTGGTCCCACATGTGGGGAATGCTCTCCTTATCCCTACTTGCTGGCTTCTCAGTTATTCTTTCTAGTCTCATCTCAAGTCCCACCTTCTTCAGGAAAACATTTCTGCTTTTCATTCCACATACATTCACACTTTTACTGCCTCCCCTCTGAGATTATTTCCCATTTCCACTGAATACATAATAGTGATTCCATAGTGTTTTCCCTCCCCCTGGGGGTAGAAACTATGTTTTTGCCTTTATTTGTATCCCCAGCACTTAGCACAGTGCCTAACACATAATAAGCATTTAAATACTTCTTGACTTGACTTCTTGACCACCTGAACTAATGAAAAAGAATGGATGACTCTAAAAATCTCATTTCATGAAGAGAAAGATTCAAATCTATGTCCTTTCAAAGGTATGTTAAGATCATCACTTCTGTACATGTCAAGAAGGATACAAGAAAAATTAAGTAAAGAAAAATCACATGCTTAGAAATGATCATTCATGGAAATCTCTAAGCTTTGAGATTGTTCTTCTGAAGTAATTAGCATACAGCATTTAGCCCAATGTATTTCATCAGAAACCATTTCAGATAAATGAAAGAAGAGAAGGTAGCTGACATTTAAATCCAAATTAATTTTCTAGGGAAAAAAGTAGCAATTTTACTTCCACCTGATAAATTGAATGGGTGATTGTTAAACGTTCCCATTACCCATTTGAAAGAAATCTGGGAAATGACTCCAGCAGGCAGGAAGCAGCTGTTCCCTCTCATTAGTTTTTCCTGAGCTCCAAGTAGGTTTGTCAGCCACTTTTTGTTTCAAATGGTTTCCCTCATATTTAAATTAAACTAGTGGGGTTATATTTTCCAAAAGCACTTTTTTTAAAAAGAGAGATTTTTTTCCCTCTCTCTCAAGATTAGAGATTTGTACAGCTCTCTAATGCTTTCTCAAGAAAGATAATGTCTACAATGTAGTGCAGTGGAAAGAGTACTTGGATTTTCAGAAAAAAAGAGATGGGTTCAAGTTTGACCTTTGACACTGACTAGTTATATGACCTGAGCCAAATCAATCAACTGATGAATCTACAATTATTTATTAAACAAATACTATGTGTTTAAGGTAGGTGGCACTTTGAGTTAGGAATATCAGACTTTTAATCCTGTCTCAAATACTCACTAATTGTGTGACCCTAAGCAAATCACTTAA
This sequence comes from Sminthopsis crassicaudata, assembly GCF_048593235.1. Classification (NCBI taxonomy): domain Eukaryota; kingdom Metazoa; phylum Chordata; class Mammalia; order Dasyuromorphia; family Dasyuridae; genus Sminthopsis; species Sminthopsis crassicaudata. The sequence goes on along the minus strand of NC_133617.1, from coordinate 706,978,823 downwards.
TCTCCATCTACCTCAGTGGTGGTGGTGGTTGTTGTTTTTAATCTGCAAAATAGTAATAATGACAGCACCTCTTCCCAGGGCTGTTATGAGGGTCTTATGAGAAAATAAAAGTAAAGTTATTTTCCAACCTTAAAGCATCATATAAATGCTTGCTATAGCTATTGCTAGACAGTGACAAAATAATGCAGTCCCTGTTTTCAAGGAGTTTCTATTTTGCTTAAGAGAGACAACAGATTCATAGATAGGTAAAAATAGGTTTTTTACAACAACAACAAAAAAGGACTGTGATAGAGGTACTGAGACTAGATGAGTCATCAAAGGTCTCTTAAAATCACTCTTCCTCTTTGAATCTCTAGTTCCTCATCTAGGATTGTTGTGAAGGGCAAACAAAATGATGTCTGCAAACAACTTTTAATGAAAAGGTGCTATATAAATGCCAGCTATAGAGGAAAGAGCACTGAATTTGGAGAGAAATGGGAGTTTGAACTCCCCAATCTGATCCTCATTTCCTATATGTCTGTAGATGTCATTTCCTCCCTTCCTACCTCTATCCATCCCTCCATCTCCCTTCCCACTTCCCTCCTGCCGATCTCCATGCTCCTCCCTCTACCCCAGCTCCTCTCCTTCTCCGACTGTCTTCTGTTTGTCATCTCTCGATTTTTCTCTCTTTCTTCGTGTCTCTTCTGTGTATGTCTTCTCTCTGTCTCTCTCTGTTTCTGTTTCTATCTCTTCTTCTTGCTCTCACTTTTGCTCTAGGTCTTGTCTGGAATTTTAAAGTAGGAATAGATTTTAGAGGTCAATCTGTTCAACCTCCCCCTGCCTCGCTATAGCATCCTTGACAATAGTTGAATACTGCCAATAAAAGAGACCTTACTATTTAATATAGTCATCTATCCCAATGTTGGACAGCTCTCATTGTTAAAAAGTTCTTTATATTGGAAGAAAATCAATCTTCTTGCAACTTCCATCCCTTGGCCCCAACTTCAACCTTAGGAACAACATAGAATAAGACTGATCTTCTACCATGTGATAGTCCTTCAGATATAGGAAAACAGCCATCCAGAAACCCCCATCCAAGTACTGGCAAGTCTTTTCTTAAAATATTCAGCATTTCCCTTATTCTTTCCCATACACCCTGCCCTGACCCATTTTCCATCCACAAACTTATTGTTCATGTGAAAAATGGGAGAGATCAGAGGCCAAGCACACTTTGGCTGTCCTCAGCTATCCCTTATCTTTCTTGCTCATAAAAACTGACAGAGGAGATTAGTCCTGGACATTTTCACAGGGTAAAAACTACTCCAGGATAGACTAGGAACTGAATCCTGATTAGTCCTTTGAACTATAACCAAAAGAATTAGTGGGCTTCCATCCTAGAAATAAGTCAATCCATGAAGACAATAATAATTCCAGGGGCAAGTGGTACAAGGTTGACAGAATCGAAAGGGTAAGGCTGAGGGGTAAATTAGAAACATCAAAACTAGGCCAGGTCAAAAGAGACCTGATTGAGGTCTTATACCATGTGCATGGTTCGAAGATAAACTCTTTAAATTGCAACTGGGAAATGAGAACATCTATTTGGCTAATAAGGTCACAGATGCTTAGAATACTGTGCATTAGGATTGGCTGAACATTCACAAGACTACTAAAAGAGAAGAGAATGATGTCAGAATCATATATTTAGACCTGAAGGGACCTTAGAAGCCATCTGGCCATTTTATAGATGAAGTGTCTGAGGCATGAGGAAGGGAAGTGACTTACCCAAAAGTATACCAGTTGTAAAGAGACAGAACTCACACCCAAGTTCTCTGATGGCAAATCTAGCCTTCTTTCTGTAGCATTATGGAATCCATAATGTCAAAAGCAAGAAAGAGGAGATGGAGCGGAATAAGGAGGAAGAGGAGGAGAAATAAATAGAAGATGATGACAATGATGATGATGAAGAATCATTCTCTCATTCAAGAATAATATTAATGATGATTTTTTTTTAAATGAAACACTGGGGATGACTGAGTACATAAATCCAGTGGATAAGCAGTAGTTGAGAAATAGATGGTGTTAAGAACAAATGGAAAAGACTTGGATCAATGGGCAGAAATTGCTATCCCTGGGAAATTTGAGGGTTTTTTTTTTAACTTAGAATCAACCATAGATTCAATCTTCAAATTGAAATATTATTGGAAATCATTGAGAGTGGTTCTTGAACTGGAGTGCATGAACATGGTTTTCAAAATATTTTGATAATCATGCTTCAATATTCATATTATGAATTTTATTTTATATACTTAATTATCTGAGAAGAATTCATATGTTTCAGAAGATTTTCAAAGGTATTAGAAACTCCTGATCTTGTCCAACCACCTTATTTTACAATTAGGGTAACTGAGTCCCAGAAAAATGAACTTGAAGTCATATTGGTTAGTAGTAGAGGCAGAAGGAGTGTACTAGAAATAGTTTAAATGAGCTTTCAGAGACAAATTGTTGAAATTTTAATGTGAGCTTTTATACCTTGGAAATCAGCAAACACTACAAATCAGGGTTTGATTGATTGGGATTTTTGTTAGTTTTGACTAAAGAAACTAATGGCAAAAAGAAAGGATTTCTTAAGTGCCTATTATGTCCCAAGTATGGGGAAGCTAGATGGCACTAGATAGAGCAGAGGGCTTGGAGTCGAAAAGACTTCTCTTTCTGAGTTCAAACCTGACCTAAGACACTTATTAGCTCTTTGACTAGGCAAGTCACTTAACCTGGTTTGCCTCAGTTTCCTCACTTGTAAAATAAGCTAAAGAAGTAAATGAAAAACTATCCAATATCTTTGCCAAGAAAACGACAAATGAGGTTAAGTGTAGTGAAGAAAATTATGTAATGAATGGGAAGATACCACTTCAATTGAGTGCTTGGGAGTTGTTGAGTTAGAGTGGAGTGAGACAGTATTTCTATAGGCTTGATGGAGGACTGTCCAATAAAGGATTAGTGCTTAGAGCATGCTCAGATTTGCCCTTCCTGTGGTTACACAGAGCCTAGTTCCAATTCAACACATGGAACTTTGAGGCATCTGTTTCCAGCCATGTATGAGTGAGGAGCTGGTTCTGTGTGATGATGGGAAAGCTCTTAATTGCTTTGGCTCTGGAAAGACTGATGATGACTCGGGAAAGTCTGAGCCAGAATTGAGTGAAAGAAGGGTTGATTTAGCTGCACAGAAATGGAATTGAGAAGTAATGGGTTCCCACTCCTCAGAAATCTACCTGTAGAGATTGGATACCCATTTCTAGTTTATTTTATGGTGGAAGGGGATCTTTTCTGTAGAGGTCAGACCGGACAGTTGATAAGGTTCCCCTTCCAGTTCACAAATTCAATGATCCTACAAACTATTTTTTTAGTCACGTCCATCTTTTTTGTAATTCCATTTGGTGCTTTCTTGGCAAAGATTCGAGAGCAGTGTATTTCCTTCTGTTGCTCATTTTACAGATAAAGCAAACATCGATTAAATAACTTTCATAGGGCCATGTAGCTGGCAAGTATCTAAGGCCAAATTTGAACTTGGGAAAGAAGTCTTCCTGACTCCAGGGCTGTTATTCTATTCACTATGCCATCTACCTGCCACATGTGTAAACTATACTACAACTGGATATTCCCCAAAATATTTACACACAAATGGAAACTTTCAATAAGATGAAGTACTCTGGTCCTTCATGATTACCTTTTGATAGAGCTCTGAGAAGAAAAAGAAAGCCAGCCTCTGGCTACTCAACCTGTCAGTGCAAAAGTAGTTGGGAGAGTGAACCTGATATACAGGAAAAATAAGTATGTGAAGAAGAGAATAACAGTATGCCTCAGGTATTAAAAATCATTGAGTGGTATATAAGAGAAAGAAGGTAAAAAAAGTCCAGAGAAATTCTAATCTGAGAGAGACTAGGCTGAAGACTAATGAAGCGACCTGGCCTATCACAATCCCCCAGTTATATGAATAAGTAATGTGTAAAAGACAGTAATCTGGTTTGGTATTGAACCACTTATCTGAAACAAATATTTCCTGAATTCTTCTTCTCTCTTTTAAAGATTCCTGACTGGCATAGATTGACCAAAGGAATGGATGTATGATAATAAATTAAAGTTTTATTATTTGTAGACTTTCCTTCTGTTCTAAATGCCCCCCAAAAAATAAAACCTCTTTCCTCAATTCAGATCATCCAATTCCTTCCTCTGACTTTAGTCCCAGAATTCTGTCCATTTTAAAATTATTCTTCATGGACTATCATAAAATCTCCCACTAATAACTATTGGTCTAGCTACAAATTTTCCCTCATCTTACTCCGAGATATCACTCTCCATTTATGTCTCCATTTTTACTCACCTCTTCAATGCACTATTGTACCACCATGTCTTCTCCAATTTCAGAAAACATACAGTCACTTTCTTTAAATGAACTCGTCACTTTTAATTAACTCCTTAAGTCTCAACTCCTTCATCACTTTGAACTATCCACTTAAATTGAACTTGCCATGGTTTACCTGGTGACATAGTTATTCAGTACAGATCTCTTTCCCACTAAAGTGTAAGTTTCTCGAGGACAGGGGCAATTTTTTTTAACTTACCTTTGTATCTCTTATGATAGCTAGCAAAGGATTGTGCATTCAGGATATTCTTGATCAGTGTTTGTCAAAATGGCCAGGAAATACAGCTTTCTTCTTTCTCTCTGGGTCTCTCCCCTGACCTTTCCTTAATACTGTTCCCTTCCTTCCTCCCTCTCTCCAGCCTTCAGCTGAATGACCTCTCAGACAAAAATGGGATCTTATGCACAACCCATGTGACGCAAATGAGGTTAAAGTTGATGCCTTTTAGTGTCTAGGGAATGTAGAGAATGGTTTATTACAGAGCTGGAGAAAAAATTAGAACCACAAATATCCCAAAACTACAAAAGTCAAACTGTCTTTCTCCTGTAATGATTTGGTGCTTTAAAGCATTTCTTAAGCAAATGAGTGTGTGGATAGGATGAGAGCCTTCTCTGAAAGGGAACTTCTCCTTTAAAGAGGTCTGAATATTCCTTTATTTTAAATTAAAAGGAGTTTTTGGTACATTAGGAAAACTTCATGGATAGAAACTGCCAAAGGTCAGTCTGTATTAGTGGTGAATCTGATTTGAAGTATATTTTGTATATTTTAGAATATGTCCTTTTAAGTTAATATAGAACAGGCCCCAAATATCAAGTGTTTCCTTTGTAATGAATAACTAGTATGATGGATGGGACAGTGGACAGTAAGTCAAGAAACTTGGATTCAACCTCATCTCGAATAAGATTGGCTTAATTTGGTTTTTATTTTTTTTTATCTACACTGAACAGTGAATTATACAATACATAATGATACTTGAGAGATAGATAAGAATTGTGATTAGATTTATGATTTGACATAGGAAACTCCCAAGATGAGTGGACCTCTACAAATTCAGGTTGATGGCTTTTTTTTCCAACTTAGAGTCGTAGAAAATTGTCTAGAGCACAAGTATTAAGGTCACAGTTCCCTTCAGCCACCTAAAAAAGATGTACAGAAAAGAAGCAAATGAAAATATCATTAGGTGCTGAGTCTAGCAAGACAGTGGGGTTGAGGATCAAACATCATTCTGTATAGTGTAATACCACCGGGTGTCACTGTAGAGTGTAAAATCTATTGGTCAGTATTCAAGTTCTCTCACTTTCTCCTCACTTCTAGGTAGCATAGAGTTTAATCTTTCCCAGACTTGCCTATCTCTTTCCTGTGAGGTGGTTTAAGATATTATTTACTCTTAAGCCACAGTCCTCTTCTCCCTGCCTCCTCTCTCCCTAGAGATTTGACTCTCCACCCTGTTATAACAATTAGCTCACATTGTATTCTAGAGAAAACATGATTGCCCCCAATGCTCTTGTGGTCTTGCTCCTCTGCTAGCTTTTTTTTTCCCCCTCTGAGGCAATTGGGGTTAAGTGACTTGCCCAGAGTCACACAGCTAGGAAGTGTTAAGTGTCTGAGACCACAGTTGAACTCGGGTCCTCCTGACTTCAGAGATGGTGTTCTATCCACTGTGCCACCTAGCTGCCCTACTCCTCTGCTATCTTATGGACTTTGTATCAGATGAAAAACTAGCACAATAATAATAGCTCAGAGCCTTCAATTAGGAAAATTCCTAATGTTCAGACGATGGATTGGCTCTATTTTCTAATATAAACTTTGTTTACCTTCTGATAGAAATGGTTATTTCTCTTATATTAATAACTAATTATTGAATTAAGGTTTTCCTTCCATTTCCTCATTCCCATTGCAGAGCAGGACTGATAAAGAGACGAACTCTTTGGTAAATACACCCCACCAAGAAAACTCAGATCTGTTAAAAAGGTAAAGAATTTTCTGGGTTAAAGTGGATTCTCTTTTGTCTAGATCAAAGCTTCTTAAACTGTGAGTTGCAACCCCATGTGGGTGGGCTACCTGATAGCCGTGGGGTCATGAAATGATGATTTATTATCAGCAAAAGTTTGATTTGTATATCCATTCTATATATCTATATCACATGGGTCTTGTAAAAAAATTTTCAGGGGAAAAGAAGTTACAAGTGGAAAAAGTCCCCCAGACTCATTAGAATAAATCCATTTCTCATTATAATAGTCATCTTGTTAACCAATCAGAGCTGGTTGCCATCTTCAGAGACACCCACTCTTTTAAGGACATATAACTTGAATAATTTCCATTAGGGATCTTTAGAATTTGAAATCACCACTAACCTATCTTATTAGCTGCTAGAATGATCAATAAAATGAATAATTACTGAGGAGTCATGTCTCTCAAACTTTTTATACTTCAAACTTTAATCCTTATATTGTCTATATTAGAAAGAAGATCAGAATATAAGAAACATTTAGATTTGGAGACTGTAGATTCAAGAAAGAAAAAATTCGAGATAGAAAAGATTCAAGCAGAGTATATTAGAATATGATATAGGACTGCTATGAAGAAGGAAAATTGGAGGGAAAACATTTTTTGGAAATTTTCTCAGCCCTTAAAATAGGAAGTACAAGCTGTAGTTTCTCCCCCAGTTCTTTGTGTGAAGGTGCCTTCAGAGTTCAAATAGCCCAGTCATTCTCTCTTCTCTGCTTTTGTTTTGCTCTCTTGTTTTTCCTTTTGGTCTCTTTCTGTTGCTTATTTCTCTTGTGCCGTTTATTTCCAATCAAAGTGTGTGTGTGTGTGTGTGTGTGTGTGTGTGTGTGTGTGTGTGTGTGTGTATACATGTGTATATGTATTTTAAAACTCCTAACATGACTTATATTAAATTGTCAGGGCTTCGAGGAAATGTTTGTCCTGCTAAAAAAAAAAAAAAAAATTCCCAGAATGCTAATTGGTTTTCAGACCTTGATTATCATAGCTTTAGAAAACAACTTTCTCACCTATAAAGTGGGTATAATAATAGGACAAGGGGGAGACACAGGATAACAAATCTTAGCAAAAATAAAGAACTTTCTAATGATTAGAGCTGTTGAATGACAAAACAGTATGATTTATTATATCATGAATTTCCTGTCACTGGAAGTACTAAGTGCCCCATCAAAGTTGAAAAAGATTCCTGGATTGAACATCAGTGGGATTTGTTGATTTCTAAGGTCTAGGAGCCCTACGGTTGAAAATGTTTTGTTTTGATTTTTTTAATCTTAGAATTCCCAGTGTTTAGCAAAAGGCTTTGTAAATACTGCCTATTTAATAACATTCCCTGAATTTTAATTTATCCAAAAGAATAATTATCCTTATCACCTACAGACCAAATTGATACCTCTCCAATGCCTATAATCAGTTTCTTCACAAGATTGCTTTGCTGCTGTTCCCCAAGGCACACACTGATTCATATCATATGAGATGCTATCCATTTTTCATTTCTCTGTAAGCATAGAGGTAGTTTGGCATGGAGGATAGAGCAAGACTTAGATTTTGGAAAAATCTTGGATTCAAATTTACCCCCAAGCACTCCATGGTTGTCTGCCATGGACAAGTAATTTAAACTCAGAATTTCAGTTTCCTATTCTGTAAAACAGAGATAATCATAGTCCAATCTCACAGACTTGTTTTGAGGCTCATAGGAGATCATAAATAGGGAATCTTTTGAAAATATACAATTGCCATACAAAAGTCAGGAATTATCATTATTATGTTGCCCTTACAAAAAGCTGAATTCATCTAGATTTGGCAGTAGATACTTGCTAGTATTTTAAGGGTGGAATGTAATGGGAATCAATGAATAGAGTGCCAGGCCTAGAATCTGGATGATCCAAGTTCAAGCCCAGCTTCAGTCACTTACCTGCTGTTTGTGTTACCCTGGGCAAGTCATTCAACTGTGCCTGCCTGAGTTTCCTCATCTGTAAGATGAACTAGAAAAAGAAGTGGCAAAGCATTCCAATACTTTAGCTCAGAAAATCCTAAATGGGGCCACAAAGAATCAGACATAGCTAGAACAATAACAATTGGGCAGGCCAGAGCCGTGTGCTAATGCAGATGTACTAATGCAGATAAACTAATAAGGAATTTTTATTTGTTGAAAATCAAAACCCTTCATAACTTGGCCCTTTTCTACCTTCTCTATCTTGTCACATCTCACTGCCCCTTCTAATGTATTCTTCTTTCCATTACCACTGGTTTCTTTACTAGTCTTCACACAAGACACTCCAACTCCTTACTCTTTCCCTCTTCATTTCTACTGGCTGGCCTTTGGATTCCTTCAAGCCCCACTAAAATATTATTATATAGGAAGCCTTATTCAATCACTCTAATTGCTAATGCCTTCCCTCTATTATCATCCCCAGTTTTTCCTATATGAAGTTTTTATACATAGTTATTTACATGTTTCCTTCTTAGACCGTGAGCACCTTGAGTCACATACTGTTTTTCGCTTTTCCTTATATCCCTTTTGTGTGGAGCAAGTATGAAGTAAGGATATGGTGAAGAACTTACAGCAATGTTAAATTCCTTTTCTGTATTCTATCTTCTCTAGGTCTCTGTGACCTGCATAGGTATGTTCAATGTTTAGGCTACTAATTGCTCAGATTTTTTTGATGACATTTATGTCTGTCCAGGCTATTGATGTTTAGGCTACTAATTGTTTAGTTTTTGAGATATATGATGACATTCAATTAACTGGTGGGGAAAGGGGGGCACCTATCTCTTAATGTTCCCCAAACTCATGATATAATCCTTTTGCAATTAAACCTATAAAAACTGTATATCTTCCCTTAGTTCTTTAGCCTTTCTACCGTGAGCTTTCTTTCTTTCCCTCCTCACGGTGGAATTGCTCATTCTCATGAGAATTTGTTAAACAACTTTTCTGCTTTTTACTTCGAGAGGTCTCTGAGAAGTCATTTTTAAATAGGATTTTCTATCCCTCACACCATCTTAATGCAGTGCTTGGCATATAGGAGGAGCTTAATAAATGCTTGCTAATTAATTTGTGTTTATTTGGGCAAGAATAGACTAGACTTGTAGGTTCATAAGCTAATAATGGTGGAAAGAACCTTTAAAATAACTTATTATTAATAATAAGAGGAGGAGGATGTTGGTAGTGGTGCTTTTGATGAAGGTTGTTAAAACAGAAACACACACAAGTTATTATTTATGCACTCATTCATTTATTATATATTTATGTCTTTGTGTGTATACACACACACACAAATGCACATAAGTGTGTATGTATATATGTGTACTGCTTTAATTATTGCAAATCACCCCTATGTACATCTATATTATCTCGTTGATTCTTAATTTGGTAAGATAAATTATTCCCATTTTACAGATTTAAAAAACTGAGACTCAAATTTTAAGCAGCTTCTCCAAGGTCCTAGTAAGTATCTCAGGAAGACAAGTAGAATTTAGATCTTCCTGAATCCAAGTCTGGTGCTATAATTATTATGCAGCTTCCTTTTGACACAGAGGAAGAAACTGGAGGCCAGAAAGTTGAAATGACTTTTCTAAGATTATATAGTAAGTAAACGAATGTTCAAGAGAACTGGAATCTAGGGCTCCTGGTCTGGTATTGTCTCCATTATATACCAGGGTTCAACAAGTAAAGACTTGTTTGGATTTTGTCTTTTGATTTAAAATTCTCTAACAATAGTCTTTCATTATCAAAGGAACATCTCCTGCTGGAAAACTGAATAATATGCAAAAAGTGATTTTAAAAATAAGAACACAGACTTCTAATAAAACATCAGCATAAAATGGACTTGGAAAAGTTTGTTCTACTTCTCTCATATTTACACAATACCACTGGCATCAAATCTTGGGCTTAAGCATTCCATGCTTCCCCTGGTTTTCAGACTTCACAATGTGGTCTCCTGTATGTGTTCCAACCTTTATCTTCCAATAATAATCAGTTTTCAAAGCCCCTTGTGGTGCTATATATCCATATCTGTTATCTGTGTTGTTCACAGAAGCCTTCTGAAAAGAGTTGGGTGGCAAACAATCCCCATTTCATTGAGGCTCAGAGTAGCTAAGAGCTTGCCCAAATTCACACAACTAGTTAGCCAACACTCAGGTTTGTTGACTCCAAGTGTTTACCTGAATTCTAACCTTCTCTGGAAACCTTTCTTGATTGTTACAGTCCTAACTTTGAATTAATAAAAGTATAGCAACCTTGAATATATGTTCTAGGAAGATACCTTGTTAACATCTTGTGATGACTCAGGCCTTTCTGTAACTGTATCAACGAGGTGGGAATCTCACACTTCCTCCCTTACATTTAAGTTATAGCTATACTCTCTATGTAGAAACTTTGGTTCTTTAAACACCAGGAAGGAGACCAAATATGATGTCCTCTCAGTAGCTGTTGTCAGTCATATAATAAAAATAATAACAATCCCTATTTATAAAGGGATTCGAAGTTTGTAACCAAATTTATGTGTATTATCTCATTTTCTGCTCAAAAATGACCCATAAGAAATTACTTCTTTATTCCTATTTTATAGAAGTAGAGATCCAGAGAAGAACTGGGATTTTCCCCAGAATCACATAGCTAGTTAAGTGTCAGAGGAAGTCTTATCCACAGGTCAGTTTGATTCCAAGTCCAATACTATCCACATTCTATCCAGGATACCACACTGCCCCCTCCCCAATAACAATTGTTGGAGAATGAAGGATAGAAATTAAAAAAAAATTAAACAGGAGATTATTTAACAGTTTTGCTACATTTATATTATACTAACATTCTCCTCTAGCTTCCCCAGCTGCTTTGTTCTGGAATATATAGGAACCTAATTAAGTTGGTCCTTCTTTGGATGAGTAGAAGATTCTAGAGACCTGGAATGGATTAGCCCTGATGTTACATACAGAAAGGATCTTAAAGGTAGAGAGTCCTCATCCTTGGATCATTTGTGGCTTTTGAATAACTGCTTCAGTACAGTAGGAGACACAGAAACAGACATGAAAATGGAGGGGAAACACCAGAACAGAGAAACAGTAATAGAGAAAGACAAAGATAGAGAGAAAGAGACAGACAGAGAGAGAATCAATAAGATTAGAAGCCACCAATAGCAAAATTAAAAATGAATATTATATATTATCACATTTGACCCACACAACTACCCTTTGAAAGAAATACTACAAGCATTATCATTCCCATTTTACAGAATGAGAAATTGATACTGAGAGAAGGAGAATGATTTTGTCCATGTTAATACAATGAAAAAGTGACAGATATGGGACCAGAATCCAAGCTTTCTCATCTCCAAGTCCAGTAGTACTTCTCATTTTGCTGAAGATGTTTTCTATAAAGATATTAAAAACATTTTATTCATGGAAGATTATTTAAAATATTTGCCCAGATGCTACTTTTTTCATCACTTCTTTATGGTTTCCATTGCCATGAGAGCAATTTTTAAATATTTGAAGGGTTGTCACATGGAAGAAAGATTAGATTTGTTCCATTCAGTCCCAGAAGGCAGAACTAAGGAAATGCTAACAACTTGCAAAGAGACAAATTAAAGCTCAAGGAATAATTTTTCTAACAACTGTTGTTGTTCAATCATGCCTTACTCTCCGTGACTCCATGTGGGGTTCTCAGAAAAGATATTAGAATGGTCTGCCATTTTCTTCTCTTGCTCATTTTACAGATGAGGAAACTGAGGTAAAGAGGGTAAAGATGGTTGGTTGTTATCCTTTGTTCTCAAAGACCAAAATGTTAGAGTCGAGTTGTAGTGTGTCCAACTGTGGCTGATTAGACCCATAGGAGCTCAGAATGATCTGCCATACATCAGATGCAAATAATCCCTATGAACATTTGAGGTAGTTCCTCTAATTTTGGGCATCTTGTATTTCTTTTGGGCAAGTTCAATTATCCTTTGTTCATAGATCACAGCACCTTCTCTGATGAGGGCATGCCATGCTGGGCAGTCTTGGGTCAGTATGTCCCATGTTATATAATTGATTCGTATGTCCTTACATGAGACCTTGATTGTGTCCTTGTATTGCTTTTTCTTCCCACCTTATGAGCACTTGCTTTGTACGAGTTCTCCATAAAACAGTCTTTTGGGCAAGTGTATATTTGACATTTGAACTACCTTGTTCAAACTTTGAACTACAAAGGAAAACAGAAAATGTGCACTATGAAACCTAGAAACTCCAATTTATATTATTTAATTTCTTCTAAGTATATTTTGAATTTAATATGATAGTATAAACTTAATTGTTTGTGCCACCTTCTGAATTTCCTTCTGTTCTCTTCTGTGTTCATTTTTAAAATAATTTTTTATGATTCATTAATGTTCTTTTCATTTTTCCTTTTTATTGATTCTTTCAGTGTCACTACTACCCATGTGGGTGGATAGATAGATCGATAGATAGAAATGTATGTAATAGCATATGGGTAAAGTGACTTGCCCAAGATTACATAATTAGTGTCTATTCTAGATTTGAGCTCAGGAAGAGTAATCTTCCCAACTCCAGGCCCAAAATCCACTGACGGACAGTTACCCAATAAAAATCTCTAAAAGTAGAACAGGATGGCTTGGGAGGTAATGGGATCCTCCCTTATTAGGGATCTTCAAGCAGAGACAGTATAACTACTGGTCACCAGTGAAAAAGAGGAATTGTTGATCACATTAGAGTCAACGGCCAATGATTTCCCTCCTAATTCTAAAACTCAATGGTTGTATGATTCTGCAAATTTTATAAATGGAGAGGACTTTAGAAAGCAGAGTGATCCAGCTCCCTAAATTGTCAGATGTTAAAAAGAGAAAAGAGTTTGCCCAGAGTCACACAGGCAGCTGGTGTAGGTGCCCAGACAAAAACTCCAACTCCCTTACTTCCCAGACCCAAGTAACTCTCCATGTAGGACCTTTTGCTCTTCTCTACTACCTCCCCTAAAAAGTGATAACAGCCCTAATGCTGTGAAACCTGCGGAATCTTCTCAACTGCCTTTGCAGTCATTCACACTAATAATTTGCACCCCAAGTGTTCAGATATAAACACAACAGTTCTGGAGAGACCCGAACAAAGTAGGCCTAAATATCCATTATGGAGGACTTGGAGTCCTCGGGAGTTTATTTGTTCCATAAAGAAACTATTGGTTTTGAGAACAGAGCAATCCTATCCCGCTATAAGCTAGAAAGTGCTGGATGCTCAGCTATCAGGTATTTACTAGGGTTATATCTTAGAATTCACGTGTGTCAGCAATAGAAAGTCACTTTAGAGTTCAGTGGGGAACAGTTTTGGGGAGAATGTTGGACTTTGGATTTAAAATTTACTTTATTTTAAAGTTTAAAACTCACCCTTAACATTGACTAGCCTATGTGATCACAGATAAATCCATTAAGTTCTCTGAGATTCTACTTCCCCACTTTTAAGACGGGGATAAAAATCAGAACTGACATCTCAAACACTTTAAGATTTTTAAAGCATTTTAAATATATTATCTTATTGGATCATCACAACTACCCTGGGAGATAGGGACCATTTTTATTCCTATTTTACAGATAAGGAAACTGAGATAGAGATAAGTAAAATGACTTATGCAAAGTCACATACCAGCTTAGCTGAAGTGAAACTCCCAGTCTTCCAGATACCAAATCCAATACTTTATCTCTTGGATCAGCTAGCTGCTTTGAGTATACAGCTAATGTAAGGTAATATATTCACAGTATTTCTCAAACATTAAAATTTGGCTTAAAAAACTGTTGTGATTAACATCAAATTCTAACTTCCTGATTTTACAGGCGACGAAATTGAACCCGGAAAGATTGTCACTTCCTAGAGTTACGTCAGCAGAGTCAGGATTCAAACACAGATACCTTGTCTGTGAATTCAGTGCTTTTTTTTTTTTTTTTTTTTTTAGACTGTGTCCATTGTTGATTCCATTCAGTCAAGAAAAAACACAGGAAAGGAAAAAATTAAAGGGGAAAGAAGGAAACAAGGAGAGCATAGAATTCACAAAACTGAAAGAAACAAACTAGAACTCACAGAAAATCAAGTCATCTTTTCTGCAGTGAGCCACTTTCCCCAAAGACCTGATGTCTCCTCCAGAGTTACACTGAGCAAGTCTCCCAGCTGGCATGAGTCGGCATCAATTGGCACCTTCTCACACTATTTTGTACAATTTCCACTGTTTGGTGAGATGTGAATGCATGCATACTTATCTTATACATACATGCAACCATTAAATACATTTGTCATGTGTGTATAATGTATAGGTATATAAAACATTTATACATACTTGCACACCTGTATATGCATGTATTATTTTTGGTTTTGTTTCTGATTGGTCTAGGGAACTACCTGAAATCCTCTTTACTACTGCAGACTAGAAACTATTCCACAACTTTTTTATTAAATCTTTTTAATTTTCAAGAGATATGCATGGATAATTTTTCAATATTAACCTTTGCAAAACCTTGTGTGCTAGTTTCCCCCCCCCCTTCTCCCACCCCTTCTCCAAAAGTGGAACAGGATGGCTTGGGAGGTAATGGGATCCTCCCTTACTAGGGGTCTTCAAGCAGAGGCAGTAGCTTTTAATACAATATATGTTAGCATTTAATACAATATATGTTAAACATGGTAAAAATGTATGTTACATGCAATATATGCATACATATTTATACAAGAAAAATTAAATCAAAGAGGGAAAAAAGAGAAAAATTAAAATGCAAACAACAAAAAGAGTGAAAATTCTATGTCCCACAACTTTTTTTGCAAATGTATTAATATGAATGTAACTTTCTTTCTGCCTATATCCAAAGAGATATAGTCACCCAAAATTTTGAGAGGGAAAATGGGTCTAATTGTTGGACAGAGGTTTTGCCAGCTTTCCCCAAGTACTGTTAGTCTATTCCTGACCTTGAACTGACTTTCTGGGAAAGGAAAGCAAGAGGAAAGATGAACATATTACAGCTATGGAACCATATGGTAGGGAAACAGCCTTTGAAGATGAAAGGTGGCAATTTGCATAGTGCATAAAATGATGATGACCCAACTCCTTGGAGCCAAGATGATGAAGTAAGCAGTAAATCACTAACTGTCCCATATTCCACTCCAAAAAAATCATAAAATAGAACCCCAAAACAAATACTGGTACAGCAGAACCAGAAAAAAAACACAGAGTGAAGCAATTTTGGAGCCCAAGAAACTTGGAAGACAGAAAGAAAGCTCTCTCATTTGGGCAAAAGAGAAGTGCAGTCCAAGACAGAAAGCATCCTAGCAAGCCAGCATAAAACTCCATATCAACAAACCAGCAGGAGATCCTGAGCCCCAGTGTAATGGGGTAGGCAAATGCTAACACCAGGACCTTCCCCATGTGCATCAGCATAGCCAGGGAAATGGGCAGACTAACTCTGAGAATCACTATGGCATAAGGTATAGTCCTGAGTAAACCAGTAACCTTCTGCAGCCAGACCTCAATGGCCCTGAAGAAGCGCAGAAACAATTGCTTTAAAAGTAGAATTGGCCAAATGGAAAAGAAAATACACATGTTAATTGAAGAAAAATGACTTTTTAAAAGTTAGAATTGGAAAAGTGGAAGCTAATGTCTCTAAGAGATATCAAGAATCAAACAAATTCAAAAGAATGAAAAAAAAAAAATAGAAGAAAATGTGAAATGCCTCATGGGGGAAAAAAAATGACCTGGAAAATACATCTAGGAGAGACATTATCAAAAATTTTGGACTACCTGAAATCCATAACAAAAAAAAAAGGCTCTGGACAGCATCTTTCAGGAAATTATTAAGGAAAATTGTTCTGAATCCTAGAATCAGAGGGCAAAATAGATATTGAAAGAATCCAGTGATCACCACAGGAAAGAGATACCAAAATAAAACTTCAAGGAATATTTTAGCTAAATTTCAGAATGATCAGTTCAAGGAAAAAAACATGCAATAGACCAGAAAGAAAATTCAAATATCAGGAAGCCACAATTAGGACAACATAGGATTTAGCAGCTGTATCATTACAAGATTGGAGGTCATGAAAGATAATATTGTGGAAGGCAAAGGAATTGACTACAACCAAGAATCACTTACCCAAGTGGAATTAAGCATAATATGTCAAGGGAGAAAATGGTCATTCAAAGAAATAGAAGGATTTCGAGCTTTCATAAGGAGAAGACCAGAATCCCTAATATCACTCAAAAAAAAAAAAAAAAAAAAAAACACAAACAGGTAAAAAAGAGAAAAGATAACGTACAGGATTCATAAGAGCTAAACTGTAGATGACACTTGTAATATTTAAAAATTATATCACTAAGGAATACACACAGACAATATGTATATGATAAATTTGAGGGAATTGCATAAAATAATTAAAGAATAAAAAAGGAATGCTCTGGGTCAGAAGGAAGAGGGGTTAGAATGGGGTAAATTATTTCATATGAAAAGAAGCAAAAGAACTATTACAGTGGAAGGGAAGATGTGAGGCTGGATGAGGTGATTATCTCTTGAACCTCATTCTCATCAGTATTGGCTCAAAGAAGGAAAACTATATAAAATCAGCTGAAAATATAAATCCAACAGGAAAGTATAAGAGGAGAGGAGAAGGTAGTCTGACAAAAGGGAAGACAGATGAAGAAAAGTATTAGACAGAAGTAAAGCACTGGTGAGGAGGGACAGGGTGAAAAGAGAAAGAACAAATTGAAAAAACAGATAAAGGGAAGTACACAGTAATTATAGCTATGAATATGAATAGAATGAATTATTTCATAAATGAGGTCAGATAGGGTGAATCAAAAACTAAAATCTTACAATACTGTATTTACAAGAACCACTTGAAGCAGAAAAACAGAGAGAGAGAGAGAATAAAGATAAGGGACTGGAGTGAATGTATTTTGCTTCAGCTAAAGTTGAGAAAAAGCAGGGGTAGCAATCCTGATCTTAAAGTAAAAGCAAAATAATTAAAATTATTGAAAAAGAGATAATTAAAAGAGATAAAGAAGGAAACTACATCTTAGGGAAAAGGTAGCATAGAAAATGAAGCAATACCAATACTAAACATATAAGCACCAAATAGTATAGCATCCAAATTCTTAAAGGAGAAGTAAAGTGAATTACAGGAAGAAATAGATAGCAAAACTTACTAGTGGAAGACCTCAGCTATCCCTTTTCATAACTTGATATATCCAATTAAAAAATAAACAAGAAAGAAACTGAGGTAAACAATATTAGAAAATTTAGATATTACAGATAAAGAAATCTGTAGAGAACAGAAAAGAGTATACCTTCTCAGCAGGACATGGCACCCACACAAAAATATTGGCCATGTATTAGAGTGTAAAAATTTTAAATCAAATATAGAAAGATAGAAATATTAAATTTTCAGATCAAAATAAAAATGCATTCATCAAAGGGCAGTGGAAAGATAAATTGAAAATAATTGAAAACTAATTTAATCCTAAAGAATAAATGAGTCAGAACAAATCATGGAAACTATAATTTTATTAAAGAAAATACAAGACACACATACCAAAATTTATGGGATGTAGCAAAAGCAGCAGGTAGGGGGAAAATCATCCCTCTAAGTTCTTAGATCAACAAAAGATAAAATTAATCAATGAATTAATTGGGCATGCAACTTAGGGAAAAAAAGCAAAAAAGAACAAATTTAAAATCCTCAAGTGAACACCAAATTGGAAATCCTGAAGATCAAAAGGAAGATTAGCAAGCCTGAAAGTAAAAAACATGTATATCTTAATAATTCTAAGAGCTGATTTTATGAAGAAAAACAATAAGATAGATAAAGCTTTGGTTAATTTGATTTTTTGAAAAAAGAGAAAAAAAATTATCCAACATCAAAAATGAAAAAGGGTGAAATCATCACCAATGAAGGAGAAATTAAAATAATCTTTAGGGAAAATTTGCCCAATTATATGCCAACAAATCTGACAATCAGAGAAAGCAATGAATAGTTTAGAAAATATAAATTACTCAGATTAACAGATCAGGAAATAGAATGCCTAGATAACACCATATTAGGGGAAAAAAATGAACAAATCATAAATGAACTCCCTAGGGAAAAATCCCCAGGGCCAGATGGGCTCACAAGTTAATTCTATCAAACACTTAAAGAACAATTAATTCCAATGCTGTATAAAAATCATTTGGAAAAATGAAACACCTACCAAACTCCTTTTATAGTACAAAAATAGTGCTGCTTATGTCTCAATCAGAAAGAGCTAAAACATAGAAAGGAAACTATAGACCAATTTCCCTAATGAATATCAATGTAAAAGTTTTGAACAAAACACTAGCAAGAAGATTGCAGCAATATATTTCAATGAGTATACACTAGATCTTAAACTAAATAATAAAGCAATAATAATCAAAACTACATGATACTGGCTAAGAAGTAGAATGGTATATCAGTGAAATAAATGAGTCTCACAAGACACATTAGTCACCATCCATGGAAACCTAGCATTCAATTTGGGATAAGAATTCATTATTTGACAAAAACTCCTTGGAAAACTGGAAACCAATAGTATACAAACTAGGTATAGAACCACATCTCACATCATACACAAAGATAAGCTCAAAATAGATGCATGATTTAGACATGAAGGGCGAACCCATAAGCAAATTAGAAAAATAAGGAATAATCTGTCTGTCAGATCTATGGGGAAGGGAAAAATTTGTGCCCAAACAAGAGAAAGCATTGTGAAATGTGAAATAGCTAATTTTTATTATATTAAATTAAAAAGCTTTTGTACAAACAAAAACAAGGCAATCAAGATTAGAAGGAAAGCAGAAAGCTGGGAAATAATCTTTACAGCTAGTAAACATAAAGAGTCTAATAAAGGTCTCATTTCTCAAGTTTATAGAGAAATGAGTTAAATTTATAAGAACATTTACAATTTACAAAAATATAAACATTTATAAGAATATAATTCATTCACCAATTGATAAATAGTCAAAGGTTATGAACAGAAAGTTTTCAGATTTTAAAAAAGTGAAAACTGTCCATAGGCTATGAAGAAGTGCTCTAAATCACTTTTGAGAAATACAAATAAATCCAAATAAAATACAATTCTGAGGTACTACCTCACACCTCTCAGAAAATGATAGATATTGAAGAGGATATGGGAATATTGGGACAGTATTTAACTGAAGAAAAAATAAAATATTTTAAACAATAAGGTACAACTGCATTCAACAAAGAATTATACATAGGCTAGATTGCAAAACTGGTCAAACATGAGTCAGGAGGATGAGAATAGTGATCTGTAATCAGAGGCCAACATCTCAACTTGGTTTATACTTGTGCATTCAATGTGTTAGTAAAAAGGACTGTTAACTCTTTTAGAGATAAATCATACCTAAGTTTTTTTTAGATTTTTTTTTTCTGGAACCCCTAAGTCAGGGCATATTAAGCCAGAGAGAACAAGAAAATCCTGACCTCCTATTTTAAATGTAACCTTCTCTCAGGATTGAACCTGCCAATGGGAGCCATCTGCTAGTGGCTGCTGGGGGTCTAACTCAGACCTGTAGAATGGATCTCTTCATGTGAGCAGATGATGATGCTATAAGGAGACTGAGAGGCAGTTGTTCTCTAACCAAGAAGCTGTTGCATTGTCTAATAGTAACCTCTCTCCTGAATTGACCTACCCCTTTATTCAGGCATGGTCCTTAACATGAATTTAATCTGAGTTTGGGATTAGATTCCCTCTTCTGAGAAGACCCTCCCCATCCCCATCCCCATCCCTACCCCCAGGCCATAGATGACACACATATATTTGAGTAATGAATGGAGCAGTGGATGGAGTAGATGGATGTAGAAGAATAGAATAGTGAATAATGTTGGGAGGGATGTAGAAGACCCTTACCCAAAATGACTACTCAGAGATCACTCAGTAGAAGGCAGAAAAGTTGTTTATTGAAAACCTCCAGAGGATGAGTAGTCTCATGGAGAGATAAGAAGAGAGAGCTTGAAGTAGGGGGGCTAAAGAAGTATTAAAAATACATAGCTTTTATACAAGAAATTACATCACAAGTAAGAGAGAATTGAGAAGGGAAGGGGGAGGCATCTAATTGATTGTTGCTATTTGGAGAGATTGGAATGGAAGGTTTCTGTTCCCAAAAATCTCCTGATTTCTAGGAAACAGAAAATAAAGCCTTCAGGCTTAATCAAGCAGATAGTGGTCCAGCTAATAGACTAAATATCGATAAATGCCAAATATTGATAAATGTCATCAGCTCAGATTAAGTAAATATGGTTATAGCTGGCCCAGGCTCAAGTAAATATGGACCTGCACATCTTATACAGGTCATAGGGGAAACACAGAAATAATGAAAATAAAATACAGAAAAAATATTCACATATTCTTGTAAGTTCTTTACCTTATCTCAATCTATTCCCCACAATGTTGACATTCAGAGTTAGTGACATCTAAATCAGACTCCTCCATCAATTACTAGCAGTATAACCTGAGACATGTCAATTAAATTCAGCAAGAGTTTCACCATATACATATATATGTGTGTATATATGTGTATATATATATATATATATATATATATATATACATATATACACACATATATATGTATATATATGTGTGTGTGTATATATACATATATGTATATATGGTGAAACTGATGATGATTTCATGTATATATACATATATATGTATATGTGTGTATGTATATATATAAATTACCTCACAGGATTTTTATGAGGACCAAATGAGATTCATCAAGTGTTTTGCAAACTCTAAAGTCTATATAGATATAAACTATTGTTCTCATATGTGCAAAAGGATAGAAATATGTGCACTGATTAATATATATATGTGTATATATAAATATATATATGAAATGATGTCACATAGATATACTTACACATATGCATATACATACTTCTTTTGGGACTATACTTATGATTCAGTCAACAAAATTTTTTTTATATTTCACATTGTGTTACTGCCATGGAACTGAAACGAATGGATCATAATAATATGGTTCAAATATATATATATGTGTGTGTGTGTGTGT